>NC_089852.1:2220887-2380887 GCF_036373705.1 Amia ocellicauda | reverse complement strand
CTCACTGCGCTTTAACCACAGTATAACCCAAATTATTTGAAAAGGGGGTCCTCTTATCCTGAACAACCACACTGAACCTGTCTCAGTACACACCCTGTCCATTTCATTACAACAACACAAACACCATCAGAGGACCTCCTGCCCGAGGTGCCCAACACAGCAGAGAAATGACAAGTAGTCAAACAGCAGGAAAAAGGGAAGGAAGAAAAGTGAAATTAATAATTCTGGCAGCCGGGGAGACTCACAGTTCGCTTCCTCTCTGACAGCCGCTTCGCCGATCCCCTGGGCGTCCGCTTCAGTTTCTGTGTTCTCAAAGAAAAAGTGCAGCAACCTCTCCAGGCTGACAAATTGTGCCACACCTCTGCGGCCAGACCGCCCTTCCAACTGCTTTATACAGAAGCCTGCACACAAAGGAGTGCCTGTGTCCCACTGAACCGCTATTATCAGTCATGTGCAGATGTATTAAACTGGGTTAACTATTAGCCTATCTTTGCATCTCTCTATCCTCTCACCCACTGGTTATGTGTTTATGTGCACAATCTACTTATTGGGCCAAAAGACATTTATAATGTGTTTTACTTTTGTAACAGACTAATGCCAGTAGCTCAGGCTGGGCGGTTGTACAAGGCAATGTTTGTGAAAACATATATGGCTGGTTTAACAGACCTGGGATGGCTTAAGTCCTGGACTACTCTGTGTGAAACAACAGTGGAGAATCCAAGACAACATACAGTTTTATCTAATTGATTCATATTCCCATGTTTTGTTATTATCACCGGCCTAACTCATCAATTGCCAGAGCAAGATGTCGGCCGGGAGGAATATGCCCAGAACATGTGGCGCCTCAGGCCTCCCAGCATCCATCCTCCAGTGTCACATGACTCCTGCTACCCCATGACTCACTTTGAGGCCGTTTAAGGAAAAAGAAAGGAAGGAGAGAAAGAACGGTGGAAGAACAGTGAAGTGCAGTGACCGCGCTGCTCTGTCTCTAGACAATAAAGTAGAAACCAGGGGCACAACATTGGAATAACAGCATTTTTTCTTAATGCACGTCTCAAAGTGTACCAGAACGCTAAACTTATGTCCCCTACATTTTATTTCACTCACCTGTCCTGCATCATAAACAACGATCTAGTGCTTTTATATGGTCATCTTCACCGGTGTCTCAAATTCCGCCCCGCTGCAGATAGGGCTCCACAACTCCAGTTTAACCCCTGGTGTAAATGTTCCGTCTTAGCTCTTAATGTCAGGAGGACTAAGGACACAGCCACTGGTTTCTGACAGGTGCGGTGTTCATTGGTGTGCAGCTGAATGATCTTTCACACCAGTATGGGTCTAGAGTACTGCGTAAAGCGCTGGCTATTCTGGGCGACTCCCAGAATCACTTGTGGGACAGATTTGTGCTGCTCCCTTTGGGGAGAAGATAAAGGCTTCCTAGGCTTAAAACAAACAGGTATTTTGTACCTGCTGCTATCAACGTCCTTAACAAGCTGTGGTGGTCCATGCTACTTACTAACCTGCTGATTATGGTGCTGCTGAAAATGGATGGAGCAAAGTACAGAGAAATCCTGGAAGAAAACCTGCTGGAGTCTGCAAGAGACCTGGGACTTGGGAAAAGATTAATCTTCCAGTAGGACAATGACCCCAAAGATACAGCCAAAGCCACACTAGAGTGGCTGAAAAACAAAAAGGTAGGTCCATAAATATTTGGACAGCGACACAATTGTCATAATTTTGTCTCTGTACGCCACCACAATGGATTTGAAAGGAAACAATTAAGATGTGCTTTAAGTGTAGACTTTCATCTTTAATTTGAGGGTAGTTACTACAAATTGGGTGAACAGTGTAGGAATTACACCCATTTTTATATGTGCTCCCTCCAATTTTAGGGGCTCAAAAGTATTTGGACAAACTAACATAATCATGAATTAAATTGTGAGTTTGAATACTTGGTTGCAAATCCTTTGCAGTCAATGACTGCCTGAAGTCTGAACCCATAGACATCAGCAGATGATGGGTTTCTTCCCTGGTGATGCTCTGCCAGGCCTGCACTGCAGTGTCTTTAGTTCCTGTTTGTTCTTGGGGTCGTTTTGCCTTCAGTTTTGCCTTCAGCAAGTGAAATGCTGCTCAATGGGATTCAGGTCAGGGGATTGACTCGCCATTGCAGAACATTACACTTCTTCTCCTTAAAAAAGTATTTGGTTGCTTTTGCAGTATGCTTCGGGTCATTGTCCATCTGCACTGCATCTTTCAAATCCATTGTGGCGTACAGAGCCAAAATGATGACAATTGTGTCACTGTCCAAATATTTATGGACCTGACTGTAAATGTCCTTGAGTGGCCCAGTCAAAGCCCGGACCTCAATCCCATTGAGAATATGTGGAAAGAGTTGAACATTGTTGTTCACCAAAAGTCCCCATCCAACTTGATGGAGTTTGAGCAATTGTGCAAAGAAGAGTGGGCAAACATTGCTGTGTCCAGATGTGCACAGCGGGTAGAGACTGATCCACAGAGACTCATGGCTGTAATTGCTGCCAAAGGTGCCTCTACCAAATATTGACTGACGTGGTGATTATGCATTCAATTATTCTGTTTTGTATTTGTAATTCATTTAGAACAATTTGCAGATTATATTTTCCACTTTGACATTATGGACATTTCCTGTGTTGATCAGTGGCACAAACTCCTGATTAATCCATGGTGATGTCATGTTGTAACACAATGACATGTGGAAAGTCCAGGGGGGGTAAATACTTTTGAGAGCCACTGTATATTGTTGATTGTGCATTGTGGTCTTGTGTTTTGTGTCACGTCTTTTTCTTCTGCTGTAAATCAAATTGCCCCTTGGGGATAATAAAGACTACTACAGATGCCAGTTTCAGATCGGAGACGCCACTTTTATTCAAACAAGTACATCAAAATTGAACACACAAACATTACATTAGCAGCAAAAACCTCGTCAACACGAGGATGAGACACTGCTCACCAGGGGGCGTCCTGATTGTGAACGTACAGAGTACGTGGAGAAACAGCATTATCAACAATTTAATTTAAGTGTCCCTAAAAGCTCCACACAGTCCCCCGTCCCTCGAGGCGCACGGGGTCGTCGACAGTTCTGCTTCAGAAAACCGCCTGTAAACAGAGCCGTGTTCACCGTTTCAGACAGACTCCCTGCAGCCGAGTCCGGGAGGCCGGAGGGACTGAAGACAATGACCGAGGGACGCAAGAAGGAAGCTTTGTGTGAATGAATCCTATATAAAGTTAATCTTTATACACTGTGCCGTCTCTGTCGGTCTAGGATTACAGGACGACCTGATAAAACCCTAAAGATGTCACTACAGTGCTGCAGATGCAGCAGATTTCCGCCTCTCCGCTCCTCGGTGGGGAAGTCAGGTTTACAGCCGCAGTGGACGGGTCTGCTCCCACGGCACTGTGGACCCAGCGTGCTGCATGGCTTCCATCCCTATATGAATCCACACGACCATCAGATAGGAATAAAAAGCCATAGAGCACAGTGGGAATGGAGTGCCCCGTCGTGGCCCCAGCCCGTCTCCCGCCGTCGCCCCGCGGACGATTCAGAGCGGCACCTGAAATGGAAACGACCAAAGTACAGAGCGGATTTATTTAATTTCAGATCTGCAGACTACAAATGAGAAACTGCAAATTGAAGAAAAACACGTGGGGGGGGGACTTGAGAGGCTTTGCACTCCTTTCTCGTGTTCAACCCTCTCCCAGGATTCCTGCAGTCAAACGTGCCGGGTTGTATCATGCACTCGCTACCCTTTGTGTAAGGAAAGAAAAAAAATTGTGTTCAAAAGTCTTGAGTTTGAACCTAAATATTTTGGCTGACAGAAATGTTGAAAAGTGTAAATATCTCAATAAACAACAACAAATCCCACCTAGTTAAAATAATACAAATCATGATGTTTTTATTTTCTATGGTTTTAGGATGTCATACATGAACAAAAGCACATAAATATCACATGGCTATTCCCCTCTCTTACCACAAGGGGGCTCTGCAGCCATTACCCAATAGAAATTGGTGAAGGGGTTTGCTGCCATCAGGGAAGATTCAAAATATGAACAATGCAAGAAGTCAGATTCACACATCTGACTGGTGTCACGGACCCAGATCAGTGCTGCTCTCAGACTATCCATCGTCAGTACCGGTCTGGCGCTCATCGAGGTCTGTGACACCGGCTGCAGCAGACATGTGACCCGTGTCTCTGTGAGGCGAATAGCGATGGCGCCGACAGGAGCCGCTTCTCTGACTCTCGGTCTCGACACTGGGAGGCCCGTTGCTCCGCAGCTCTGGTGTTGACGTTCTTGAGCGATCAAACCGCCGTCTGGGGTCGGACGAGAAGTGGACGAGGGAGGCATCACCACCAGGATCAGTTACGCTCTACCGTGCGTGTGAACACGTGTGCGCACACCCTGCATTGTGCAATAACATCAGAGTCATTAAAGGAAAATGAAATCGCTCTGATTTAGCAGCCTGGGGGGCGGCAGTGCCTCGGCAATGACACCGGTGCCCAGCTGCGACTGAGGACAGAGGACATCTCTTTGCCGGATATAAATATTTATGAGGATATTATCTCTTCTCGTTAAAATATAATTGGTCTCTGCTAATTGCAGAATTAGTCTGGTTAGGCAGAATCTCATCGGACAAGCCAACATTTGAAAAACAGATAAAAAAAACAAGATCTCCTAGTTTCGTTTCCCCCGTAACGACAGATCGGCACCACAGACCGCCGGTGAGGCGCAGCGTGTCGGAAGCGCCATTTCAGTGCCTCCGGAGGAGCCCCATACATCCTACCCACCCCGATCCGTCACCATAAAGACCGTCGGCGGCTGTGAAGAGGAGGGGAGAGTGTCATTAAGAGCATTAACTGACAATAAAGCCCTCAGCACCCGTCGTGCGAAACAGTTGCCTCGTTCAACTTCAAGGATTGATATCCATTATGGGCAGGAATGAATATTTAAAAGCTTCTTGCCGTCTGTTCACCCGCTCAGCCCGGTCACGTGACCCGACTCCCGCGTTCAGGAGGGTGGGGATCAGCAAGACGGGGTTCGGGCCAGCGCTGGGGGCAGGCGGGGCTGTGGGGGTGTGTTGACAGGAGCTACCTCTCCCAGGCAACCAACAGACCGCGGCCCTGAACACACATCACAGAGAGCTGGGATAATGAAGCAGAAAGAACCGGGACGTTCAGAACCGCATCGTCACAGCAAAGATGGTTCCCCCAGACAATCCAGGACTCTGGACACAGACAGCGGCGCCATTCGGGACTGTGGACCGGGTGAGGAGAGGAGAATAGTTCATAAATGGGTCAGGTCAGTCCCTAGCTATCCTGTTTCATAAACTGTGGTCTTTAAGCCACAGCAGGCCGCTGACACAGAATCGTCTCCTGTACGACGATGCTCTGCACTGTGTCAAACAGCTGAGAAATAACAAATCATGATTATGTCTGTGCATAATGTCTTCCCGCCTTCTCAGCAGGGAGATCCGCGCGTTTTGTCACCCCGATCAGAGAGGCCCGCAGGCTGTCCGCTCCTCGGCCGCGTCCCTGTGAGAAGTCCGCGTCCCACACCCAGTCTATCAATTCACTTTTCTGTTCTTTTTCTGAGAATGCATTCAGCTGAAAGCACACTGTCAGTCTCCACAGACCGCAGGGAACAGCCGGCCACAATGCGGCCACACACACGTCAGGGCGGTGGCTATTAGCGGAAAGAGTTTGTTGGAGGCGCCGTTCATTTTCACGTCTTGGTAAAGACTGAGCGGCTCACAGTTTGGCATCTATGAATTATTATGTTTTTAATGAGACGGGACTGCTTTAGTCGGCCGAGACGACTCTCGGGGGTCTGACCCGTCTCACAAACCTGCCGGAACATCTACCTCATCTTCTGCTGCATCTTCAACGGGACGACATCATCACAGTGACACGGGACACAAACAAGGGCAAGCAACGCGATCGTGCGGCTACAAATAAGTGTATAATCACAGTTGAGATTTCCCATGATTGGATAAGAAATCAATAACATCACAGGACGCACCCCGAGCGAGAGAGAGAAGAGGAGTACACTGCTCCTTCAGTCCCCACGGCTTCAGAGGACCCAGCAGCTCTCCTCAAAGCCATCCGTTCGTCTCTCTTCATCCCCCCCTTCTCCTTCTCCACAGGCTCTTCCTCCTGCAGCAGCTCTGTTCTCCTGAAGGGATCGAGGGAAAACACCTTCATCACAGTGACTGAGCACAGCAGCGCAGAAGCTTTTAGGAGTGGAAAACAGCTCCCTGTCGGCGCTTCGGCAGACGGAAAACTTTATTTTTAAGCACTTACTACTATTGGGAGATTTGATCATTAAACTGTCTACATCACTGGTGGCAGGAGGAAGTGTGGCAGCTCTGTGGCCGGCCTGGCGCCGACCCACACTGGTATATGAAGCAACGTGGTGTTTAGACAGGGCTGGCACAGACGTTAGCACAGCTGCCTCACAACTCTTAGGGCCCAGGTTGGAGTGTGTGTGTGTGTGTGTGTGTGTGTGTGTGTGTGCACGTGCATATGTGCGTCTGTGACTCTGTGTGTGAGTGTGCATGTGTGTATGTGTGTGTTTGTTGTGAGCGTGCTGACCAACAATGGACTGGCGTCCTGTCCAGGGTGGACCCGGCCTTGTGCCCTGTGTCCGCTGGGTTCAGCTCTGGCTCAGTGACCCTGTACTGGATGAAGCAGTTATTGAGAATGAATGAATGAATGCCACGATACTTACACGGAAGGATGCCCAAAGCCCAAAGCCTGAGAGCCAAACCTCTCTGTCACTGCTGCCCATTGCTTCAGTCCACGTGCCAACAGGGGGTTTCTGAAGAGTTTACCCGTCGCCCCCAACCTTCTCCTCAGATTCTGTATGAAAACAAACAAAAACAGACTTTAAAAGCCCGTTTAGATGAAAACACGGCGCACATCTCTATCGGTAGAGTGAAGTCTGTACGACAACAGCAGTAGGATTGCTGTGAGCACAGGAGGCTACAAATGACAAGCAGCTGGCTGTAACACAAATCACACAATAGCAAAAGCCACAGCTGCCTCTCTCATGACTTGCCAAGTTATATCAACATTGTGTTGGCTGTGTAGGCGGCGCTGCGTTAGAATCGCGGACAACACACTTGGCCCTGAGAGTTCGCAGCAGTGTGTTCACACCTGAACACTTCAGGGCCTCCGAGCTGCAAGAGTCACGCGGGATCTACGCTCTGGACAATACAACTCGGCACAATGCTGCACTGGGGGTGTTCCATTGCTCGGGGTAAAATATTCTCTTATGGAGCTCATTGGGCAAAATACTATTTTATATTCCCGTCTCTAAGGCCAGGAATGCAGCTCACAGGAGCCGACGCACACGGGAGCGAAGAACGAGACGGCGGTGTAGCTGCTCGGCCAATACGGACACCGGCTGCCATGCTGTGCTGTGCTGCCCCCGTTGGTCGCACAAGGTTACTGCAGCCCCTGGGGCCACTCGGCCGGGCAGAATCGGCCCCGAGACAGTCATACGATGCCACATGGGAGAAGGTGCAATTTAGGGAAAGATGTTGGTGAACTCTAGAGCAGAGTCTGCATGAGCGATATTGCTCCGACCAATTGTCCCGGACCGGCACTGTATGGAGGTGACCATGTCTCTCAGCTCAGTTCAGCTGTGTTGACAGCGAGGCATGCTGGGAAGGACTCGGTTGCAGAGTTGATGTGAAGGGTGGGCGGGTTCTCAGGAGATGCAGCAGCTCCTTTAGTCACAACCCAGCGTTTCATTTTCTGTAGTTGAAACCCTGAGCTTTTTCAAACTAAAGTTTCCAGAGAAAGTGGCAAAGTTTAAAGCGATCTCTTCTACATCTCTGCTACATCATCCCTGAGAGAGAGAGAGAGAGAGAGAGAGAGAGAGAAAATAAAGCCACGGCTGACAGGGGAGGCTGGGAGCTCGCAGTCGCATCTTTCATGCAATGTCACTCATGTCAGAGGAAAGTGAAGACATCCAGCCGAATCTCAGTCTGTTGTTTTCCCGACAGTCCCGCTCACTGCAGCTTATTGGCCGTGGATGACAACCTGAGCGCCACATCAGCAGCCGCCACGAGCCAGACTGCGATATCCAATCGAGCCGTTACACAACAGATGGTTCAGTTCATTAATGAAAATGTTAAGAATCTTTGCCTGACATCTCGCTTATGAGGCTTTTCACCACTTCCAGCAGCAGCAATGCTTTGTAGAGTTAATCTCTCAAGGTGTGCATTTCACAGGCGGGTGCTGGAGAGGCGGACCGTTCTGAGTCTCTGAGCTCACAAAGCACTGACCTGGACTCCCCCGGGGTAGAGACAGAGCCGGAGGGGAGGGGGACGGGCCGCTGCACGGTTTACAAACCCAGACAGATTCAATAGGGATATCGACCTTGCCGTTCACATGGGCCGCAGTGAGGAGTAGTGGTCAGGGCTCTGGACGCCTGAGTGAAGGGTCATGGGATTAAAATCTACACTTCATCACAGGTATGAACAGAAGAGGTATGAATGTTTCTTACAGTACGAATGCACAGCCGATTTACTCCCATTAACAATTTCTCCAGTCATCTGCCCCAGAACCCAAAGACAGAGACCGTGAAGAAACCATAGCATCTCTCCCGAAGCACACTGACACGGAGACAGACCATTAACCCCCCAGCTGAATACGGCACGGTCCTGAACAGAGCCATGAGCACGCCTCATTTAGCCAGGTCAAGACCCGAGCCCCCGTATATTCAGTCAAGTCACAGAGTTTACACTCAAGAGAAAAGGGGGTCAAAAGGAGTGACCTGCCGGCTCTAAATCCACAAGCAAGCGGCTGTGTCCTGCATGGGCACTGAGATCCGCACCAGGCGAGAGAGCGAGCGCGGGCCGGGGGGGCGGACAGCAGGGTCCCCCAGGAACGGCTGCTGGCGACAGATACTCCGCGTTTGTGCGCCTGCTGTCAATCAGGCCTATTTAAATCGGAAATCAACCCTCTCTTCGGCCCCAGGAGGTTCTCAGAATCACATTAACGGCATTCTGGCAGGTTTAGTACCGAGAAGGGGAGTGGGGGGCGGCAAAGTGATAAACTATTTACCAAAGAGCGCTAATTAAAACCCCGAAAAACTCGTTAGCAGAACAGAGGCTGGATTCCTATTGTTCCAGCGAGGGTAATGTCCCCCCCCCCCCCGACTCCTCACCAGAGTCAAACTGCAGCCCTGCTCCAGTACAGGCCTGCCAACCCTTCCCCCCCGGACGAGGCTGGGAGCCGAGGGATGCCGGAGCAGCCAGGCGTGTGAAATTCCCCGGAGTCTGCCGCTGCTCCGGTTGGACTGTTTCCCCCTCCATTCCGCTTTGTCTCTTTTTTTCCTCCGAAGTCTATCTTTCAATCGGTTTGAAAAGTCACGTCGAGGCGGCGCGGCACGGCAGTGGGGATCTGGCATAAAAAACGCGGGGAGAGACTCGGGAAGCGCGGCGTGCAATTTGCTTCAATTAAATATTTACCACTAGAGATACAGAGGGACGTTTTCGGAATATAAATAGCGGCTCCTCGGCGTGGCTCCCTTCTCACGTGCAGCAACTCAATCTGTGTTTTTCAGGGACCTGGTGTTAGCAGCCAGCAGGCCCGGGACAGCGCCGCTTCTCCCCTCCACCGGCCAGCACACCTCATTGCGCCGGGAGGGGAGATTAACAGGCGCCGATCTCAGGGTTAGCACCGTAGATATGTAAGCACTACCATGCGCATATAGACAGAGGCCCTCGTTAAATATGAAAGGTGCGAGCGATGGCTGGATCAGATCCCTCGCTCTCTGCCGGCTGCAGGCGACGTGACAGGAATGTCAAACAGGGGCAGCAGAGCAGACGCAAGATGGCATCCTTCACCCTGTCGCCGGGGCGGTGACGGGCGACCGCGGGAAACACAATCGACGCCTTTGCAGTCGGACCAAAAATAAATAAACAAAAGAAAAGTGCGTTTGAGCGTCGTTCCCTCGGCCACAGAAACTGAACCAGAATTCGGCTGATTCTGAGGCACGACGGTTATTAACCGCCGTTTCCCAACAGATGCCACGGTGTGACCAGACACCAGATATGCCAAACCTCAACACTGCCCCCCCGAGCCAGTGTCTCTCAGCCCCGTTACCCACCGCCTCCAGCAACACGGGTCCTCAGGGAGGAGAGGGGGAGGCGCTGTCCAGGGGGCTGATGGACTGATCGGCCGACCATACAGGAGACGACAAAAAACTGTGTTCTCATGGTGGCCAATTAATCAATTAGGCCAGAAGAGCCAGGTCACATGGGGGGGGACTTCACTTTATAACCACACACACACACGCACACATATAAACACACACACCAGCAAAATGGCAAAGACCTGTGTAGTTCTACCAAATGTTTTGGAGGGGAAATTTGTCTTTGATTGAAAATTGTCCCACACCGTTACACAACTACTGTGCTCTTCTCATCTAAGTATTCATCACATTTGCATATTTACAGTTTTTCTATTTGTTTTATAAAGATATCGAATGTCTGTAGACACTTTCCAACAGCAGGGCAGTGTGGTTCGGGTAACAGTCTCCGCGTATCGGAGACAGCGTGTGGTGACGCCGTTCTCAGCTCCCTCGGAAACAGGCGGCACGTGTTTACGGGATTATGATGTCACGAGACGCTGCGGCCTGGGAACCCCGGCGGTTTAATCACATGCACACGCACACACGCACACACAGGCTCATTAGGAAGAGCAGGGTGTGTGGAGAGCCAGGTATAAAAGCCCACACAGTCACAGAAATGTCTGGGGAGTGGGGCGACCTGTCCGCCCCCATGATCACGATCACATCCACAGCCTCGCGTTTCCACAACTCCACGTTCATCGAGCCTTAATTATGGCAGCTAATCAGAGCACTTGGCCACCAGAGCACAGAGTTGTGTTGTGTCCAATTGCCTTTATATCCCAATAAATGGGTCTGCAGGAAGTTTGACTGTGGGGCTCATCTACCAAGGGCAGTGAGGAGGAGGGCGCAGGGCTTTAAATAATCAACATAATAATGGAGAAAATGAAAGGAGGGAGGGAGAGGGAGAGCCCTCCGTCAGGGTGTGGAGGTGAGCCGGGCCGGGCCTGGGGGGCAGCCGGGCTGCGGGAGAAAGCAAAGCATTTCGGTCCTCCGAGCTCTTTAAAGTCCTCCGGTCGGGTAAAGTCCATGGAAACCAGACTGCCAGGCCTGATCGTTGTGCGAGATTAAATGTGACGGGCGCCCAGCAGGGAGGCCGGGGCTCTGGGCAACGCAGAGGAGACATTCCTCTGCCCGGCACAGCGAGAGCGGGAGGGACGGCCGTGTCTCTGTGCGATCCTCACTGAAGGAAAGGACACAGAGAGGGAGATTCTCCTGACAGCTGAAACTAATGCACTTTGATTTGCTTTTGAAAAAAGGTATTTTAATACTCAACTTGTGTCGAGTCCAACCAGAGGCTTTCAAGACAGAAAACAGGAGACACTTCTTCACACAGAGAGGCGTCACAATCTGAACAAACTCCCCAGTGATGTGGCTGAAGAGACAATTTGGGAACATTCAGAAACAGACTGGATAGGATCCTTGATCACTTAGTTATTAATGGACACCAAACGAGTGCGATGGGGCGAATGGGCTCCTCTCGACTGGACACATTCTTATATTCTTATGTTCATAGAAGTTGTGGTCATCAATGAAGTAAAACATTTTTAATGGAGTTCAAAATACAGGTATAGGAAGTAGTCCTTCATATAGCACTTCGTATACACAACTTAAGATTAGCAACACACACTGGGTGCACAAGGTTCACACAACGAGGACAGTCTCAATTCACGGGTGGGACACAGATGTGCGATTCATCAACATTTAAACACAAAAGGATTGAAACGAATCAAACGGTAAATCCTGTTAGAAGTGTGTCGGGCCCAGAGCTGCGAGAGGGAGATAACTGCTCTCCATTCCCTCGCCCTGGGACTGTGAACCGACGACGCGAGACAAAGGCCAGGTGCCAGCACACCACGGCGCCAGCGTGCCAGTCAACATCTTTTGGAATCGGTGGGGGGGTTACTGGACAGAAAAGCTGCTATAAACTGCCTCGCCCCGGCTGTGTGCGTTTGTGTGGCTGCATTGCGCATTTTGGGGGTTTTACTCTCGTCCTGAACTACAAAACACAAATAAAATCGTCGAAAAACACTTATTTATCAAGAAGTGTGTTGGAAAAACACAGACATGTCGCTGTTGTGTCCCAAGATCAAAACAGAAGGAATGATTGAGAGACTTTCCATCATCCCCTACCCCGGGATCGTCCGCAAATTGAAATGAAACCGTTCTTTGGTGATTGAGAAGGTTATCAAACTCCTGCCGGTTCTGTAATCAAAAACTAAACGATTCCCTTGGCAGGTACGATCGGGGATTTCATTCTCACTGAGGTAATGAAACAGGGTGAATCGGAGACGGCTCTGGGCTACACGACGCCGCATGTGGCTCTCCCTGCTCTGCGGCCCGCGGGGTTAATAGGGTCACGGTCCTCATGCTTTGACACATATGTCACTGTGAAGCATCACGGCAACATATGTGGCCCCAGACGCCGGCCGGCCCCCCACTCACCACCACCAATGCCCTGCTAACCATCCCTTTCAGGGCCCATCGAAATCTGCAGCCCGTCATTCCCCAAATCTGAATCTTAATCCAAATAAGACATTCCTCTGCCAGAGCCAGACCCCCGGGGTTCAGATCCAGCAAGACTCCTTTGACGGGGTGATCAGGGGTTACTGACCGAGTCCGAACTTGAGTGATTCGGACACAGAAACACGTCTGGCTTAATCAGGAGAAGAGGAAAAATAAGAGAGTAGCAAAGCCTGCGGTCCAGCCGTGTCCCAGACGGAAGCAAGTCTGCGTGTCTGTGTCTCAGTGTCAGGAATGATACACTACATCATTTCAGCAGATATAAAATAAAACTCATTAATTCATTTGTTTTATTGTCAATAACCTTAATTAGGCCCAATATCATCGAAGCTGCTGTACATAGTTCATTATATTTACTAGCATTTCTGCAACTCGCAGGTCACAGCTCGTCTGGACCTGTTGCGGTCTGTGGTGCTGAGATCTGCGACGAAGAGGACTTGGCAGTTCTGACCGCAACTTCCACCGGCGTCTGTGCGGGATCCGCCACCTCTGCACCATTGTAACATAATACACAATCACACCAAAATATAAGTGCTTGCCCCAGTTGCTCTTTCACCAGATGTACACCTTTAAAGCCCTCTGTCTCTCAGTGGTACTGGGGAAGAAACACACAGTGATGATAGAAATATGAATACGGCGAGGAAGCGCTTGACAGGATAGAGAAACCAAACGAAAATAATGTGAAACCACGTCAGCCCCGGCCATGGATTAGGAATCAAATGCAATATCGATTTCATCTGTCCGATGATACAAACTAAAAGGGCTTGGTTGTTTTTTGAACAATCATTGAAAAAAATAATAATCTGTGCATTATACTCTATTTCATATACAAGTACTATATGCGGCTCTGGGACTGGAGGCGCTGAACTGAACTTCGCTATGAATCCTGCGGATCCTCCAGCATTGAAGCACCACACGCGTCTCAGCCCCTCGTCCTGACGGCCCCTGACAGGCGGCATCGCGGGGGGCACAAACGAAACAAGTGCATCGGAAATGCCGGGAGCAGAAGACAGCACCTTCCCGTGGGACAGAGCTGCACAGGCGAGGCGGACGCAGGTGCCACGCAGGTGTCCCACCCGGCAGAAGCGCGTCCCTCGTCTGTCTGTCGACGACATGCACGCAATAGAGCTCAAAAGAAAACAGTCTTACCGCCTCGTCTCTGCCAATCCTGAGGGTCTGTCCCGCACCGGCCCCGCGCCGGCCCCGCGCCCGCTCCCCGCGCCCGCTCGCGCAGGACAGGTCTGCGGGCTGCGGCGCGCGGCGAGTCGCTCCGTGCCCCCCCAGCGCGAGAACAAAGCCCCCGGCGCCGCGAGCCAATGGGAGGCGAGCATACCTGAGCACGAGCCCACCCCCCCGGCCTGTGTGCGCGACGGGGCTGCGCGCTAATAAAGGCCATAGCGGCTGAATGGGGCTTTTCTTCCTTTCTCTTTCAAATACCGCTAGAAAGCACTTTCATTCTCTCCCTCTTTCCAATTCTCTCTCTCTCCCTCCCTCTCTCTTTGTGCAGATCATGCATGTGTGGTTGTGTACTGGTGGGTGTGGGCTGATGTGAGCGTGTGCAAGATTTAAAGTGTGTGTGTGTGTGTGAGAGAGAGAGAAATAATACGTGTGTGTAGGGGTTGTGTGTGTGTGTGTGTGTGTGTGTGTAGGGGGTTGTGTGTGTGTGTGTGTGTGTAGGGGGTTGTGTGTGTGTGTGTGTAGGGGTTGTGTGTGTGTGTGTGTGTGTGTGTGTGTAGGGGGTTGTGTGTGTGTGTGTGTGTGTGTGTGTGTGTGTGTGTAGGGGGTTGTGTGTGTGTGTGTGTGTGTGTGTGTAGGGGGTTGTGTGTGTGTGTGTGTGTAGGGGGTTGTGTGTGTGTGTGTGTGTGTGTGTGTGTAGGGGGTTGTGTGTGTGTGTGTGTAGGGGTTGTGTGTGTGTGTGTGTGTGTAGGGGGTTGTGTGTGTGTGTGTGTGTGTGTGTGTGTGTGTGTGTGTGTGTGTAGGGGGTTGTGTGTGTGTGTGTGTGTGTGTGTGTAGGGGGTTGTGTGTGTGTGTGTGTAGGGGGTTGTGTGTGTGTGTGTGTGTGTGTGTGTGTAGGGGGTTGTGTGTGTGTGTGTGTAGGGGGTTGTGTGTGTGTGTGTGTGTGTGTGTGTGTAGGGGGTTATGTGTGTGTGTGTGTGTGTAGGGGGTTGTGTGTGTGTGTGTGTGTGTGTGTGTAGGGGGTTGTGTGTGTGTGTGTGTAGGGGGTTGTGTGTGTGTGTGTGTGTGTAGGGGGTTGTGTGTGTGTGTGTGTGTGTGTGTGTAGGGGGTTGTGTGTGTGTGTGTGTGTGTGTGTGTGTAGGGGGTTGTGTGTGTGTGTGTGTGTGTAGGGGGTTGTGTGTGTGTGTGTGTGTGTGTATGTGTAGGGGGTTGTGTGTGTGTGTGTGTAGGGGGTTGTGTGTGTGTGAGTGTGTGTGTGTAGGGGGTTGTGTGTAGGGGGTTGTGTGTGTGTGTGTGTGTGTGTAGGGGGTTGTGTGTGTGTGTAGGGGGTTGTGTGTGTGTGTGTGTGTAGGGGGTTGTGTGTGTGTGTGTGTGTGTGTGTAGGGGGTTGTGTGTGTGTGTGTGTGTAGGGGGTTGTGTGTGTGTGTGTGTGTGTAGGGGGTTGTGTGTGTGTGTGTGTGTGTGTGTGTGTGTGTAGGGGGTTGTGTGTGTGTGTGTGTGTGTAGGGGGTTGTGTGTGTGTGTGTGTGTGTGTGTGTGTAGGGGGTTGTGTGTGTGTGTGTGTGTGTGTGTGTGTGTAGGGGGTTGTGTGTGTGTGTGTGTGTGTGTGTGTGTAGGGGGTTGTGTGTGTGTGTGTGTGTGTGTAGGGGGTTGTGTGTGTGTGTGTGTGTGTGTGTGTGTAGGGGGTTGTGTGTGTGTGTGTGTGTGTGTGTGTGTAGGGGGTTGTGTGTGTGTGTGTGTAGGGGGTTGTGTGTGTGTGTGTGTGTGTGTGTGTGTGTAGGGGGTTATGTGTGTGTGTGTGTGTGTGTGTGTGTGTAGGGGGTTGTGTGTGTGTGTGTGTGTGTGTATGTGTAGGGGGTTGTGTGTGTGTGTGTGTAGGGGGTTGTGTGTGTGTGTGTGTGTGTGTGTAGGGGGTTGTGTGTGTGTGTGTGTGTGTGTGTGTGTGTAGGGGGTTGTGTGTGTGTGTAGGGGGTTGTGTGTGTGTGTGTGTGTAGGGGGTTGTGTGTGTGTGTGTGTGTGTGTGTAGGGGGTTGTGTGTGTGTGTGTGTGTAGGGGGTTGTGTGTGTGTGTGTGTGTGTGTGTAGGGGGTTGTGTGTGTGTGTAGGGGGTTGTGTGTGTGTGTGTGTGTGTGTGTAGGGGGTTGTGTGTGTGTGTGTGTGTAGGGGGTTGTGTGTGTGTGTGTGTGTGTGTGTAGGGGGTTGTGTGTGTGTGTGTGTGTGTGTGTGTGTGTGTGTAGGGGGTTGTGTGTGTGTAGGGGGTTGTGTGTGTGTGTGTGTGTGTGTGTAGGGGGTTGTGTGTGTGTGTGTGTGTAGGGGGTTGTGTGTGTGTGTGTGTGTGTGTGTAGGGGGTTGTGTGTGTGTGTGTGTGTGTGTGTGTGTGTGTGTAGGGGGTTGTGTGTGTGTGTGTGTGTGTGTGTGTGTGTGTGTGTAGGGGGTTGTGTGTGTGTGTGTGTGTGTGTGTGTGTGTGTAGGGGGTTGTGTGTGTGTGTGTGTGTGTGTGGTGTGTGTGTGTGTGTGTGTGTAGGGGGTTGTGTGTGTGTGTGTGTGTAGGGGGTTGTGTGTGTGTGTGTGTGTAGGGGGTTGTGTGTGTGTGTGTGTGTGTGTGTGTGTGTGTGTGTGTGTGTAGGGGGTTGTGTGTGTGTGTGTGTGTGTGTGTGTGTGTGTGTGTAGGGGGTTGTGTGTGTGTGTGTGTGTGTGTGTGTGTGTGTAGGGGGTTGTGTGTGTGTGTGTGTGTGTGTGTGTGTGTGTGTGTGTGTGTGTAGGGGGTTGTGTGTGTGTGTGTGTGTAGGGGGTTGTGTGTGTGTGAGGTATTCACTAACTCAAGAAGGATTGAGGTTGTAATTAAGTCAGGCGCCCATGCTTGCTGGTTGCCCTGACAACAGAGATGGGGGCTAAGGTAGTGGAAACAAAAGAAGCACAAGGGGCCTAAAAGAAGGAAAAGAAAAAAGGATGTTGGAAAAATCCCCCCCCATCTCTCTCTCTCTCTCACACACAAACGCAACTCCGTCCCTGCGCTCTAAAACAATTAGCAGAACAACGTTTTTAAGCCCAGTGTGTTTATTTCTGTCCATTGCACACAACACGACACAGAAGTAAAGTCGCCGATTAATAACAAAACTAAAAAGGTCCAGGATGTGCAGCGCTACACTCCTCTCCGTCTCTCTCTCTCTCCTTCTCCCCCCTTCTCTCCTTCTCTCTCTCTCTCTCTCAGCGCAGGATTACAGAGCCCTGCTACAATCAGGTGCCCCCCCTCTCCATATGCGAAGGAACTTCACACAGCGGTCCTGCACCCGGCGGCACGGACATCAGCCACCTGTGTGAGAGTCCATGTGGGGCGTTGTGTGACGCACAGACACATTTCTCAGCACTGCTGTGTTTGTGCCTGCTCCGTTTGGTGCTTGGTGTCTTGTACCTGCTGTTCAATAAACAAATGAAATATTTATTTATTTATAACAAATTATTAAATAAAACCATGCATACACACATATGTATTAGAGCATTTGTTTATATCCAGATTTTAAATGAATGATAATAAAAGTACAATTCTCAGTTTCTTTTTGCAAGCGATTACTCAAGACTTATCAATAGCCAGACTCCTTTTCTACCTTCTTTAGTGAGTATTTACCCCCCATTAACCAACCAGCTTTGCGGCTGAGGGTTAATGAGGTTCGGGAGACCGAGCTCTCCAACTACAAACACACAAGATGCGGATTTTGCAGAAACTCATCAAAAACAGTTTGGGGTCATTATAACTTCGGCATTATACCCGCGTATTATTATGCTAAGCAATATAGGAGGCAATAATGCGTAAAATTAACATGCATTATTAAAACCCTATTAAAGGTTTTTCATTTCTACACCCCCCCATTTCTTTCATTGTTGTTTCCTGGGAGATTGTAATTAAAACAATAAACATTTTACAGTCAGAGTCAGTGTATTCATTAAATTACAATAAGCAATGCAAAAATGATTAAATATCTTGTCACAAAACGCTGTGCCTTACGAACTCAATCATTTGGTAACACTTGAACTGATGCGCGTGATTCGCTGGTCTGTGTGTGGAGAGTCGTGCAGAAGGACGGTCACACCTGGCCTAAAGTTTACCTGGGAGGAGGGCGAGTTGTCTGAGCTCATAAACCCGCTGCGCTTCAACACAGAGCCCAAAGCTCCTCACTAAATATGCACAACAAACCAGCTTATCAGCTCAGAGCCGCGGCCCTCGGGGGGGTGCAGTGTGGCCCCCCGTGTTCAGCTGCTTCCAGCGCTTAATGAGCTCAACCAGCAAGGACTGGAGCTGTTCTCCACAATCTGATATTCCTTTCTACTGGGAGGGGGTTGCCAAATAGCATTGGACATGGAGAATCGATTCCAGGACAGAGATTTGACAGCCACTCCTGTCAGCTTACGAGTGTGTGAGTGTGTGTGATGTAGATTGTGTTTTTTCTCCACACTGCAGTGCACAGGAAGCTGCAACTCTGAGGGGGCTGCGTCTGGCTGCGTCTGGCTGCGTCTGGCAGTGTGTGGCTGGGCTCTGTTGTCTTCGCAGTGAAAGCCTCCCCTGGCCTTCACTCCTCTCTCAGCGCGCGTCCCTGCCAGCCGTTCGTCAGCCTGGGCTAAAATAAGCACAGTGAGAAGAGCAGGAGTAGTAACCCAGTTTTGTCAGAGTGAAGTAGGGCAGTGTGTTCCCAGGAGAGCTCCAACAAGTAGACGTCCGTCCTCTCTCTGCCTCCACGCTCCCTCCCTCTCCCCGTCTGAGTCTCCAGCCCTCCCGCCATCCTCCCCTGCCCCTCCCCCCACCCCGACTGCCTCCTTCCCACCTCTGCTGTCCCGGTCACGGGGCACCCGGCGTTTCAGGCAGAGAGAGGGCGGGTGCGACTCCCCGGCCTGATAGCTGGGTTATGTCATCTCCCCGCCGAGCAGCTTACACACTAGAACTGAGTGAACACCCCTGAGGAAACCCGCTGGGAACTGAAAATGTCTAACTGGTCAGAGTTCAGAGATGAGCACAGTTGTACCGGGACCCTTTAACTTCGAGTGATGAAGAATACCTGAAGAAGTGCACGGAAGACATGAACACACAGAGGGACACCAAGAGGGGGAACTGTCTCTGTGGCACGGTACATTTCCCCAGGGGTCCATCTGTGACAAGACACGGCACCCCGACTGGTGAGATTGGGGAGTGCCGGGGGGCTGGCCGGGCCGTGCGCCGTGATGCCGCGTCCAGGGGTCCAGCTGTGGCCGCTCACACTGGGATTGGCCGCTTGACCTTTGGACAAACATTGTGAAGAAAACAAACAAAAAGCACACTAGTCATCTCATCTGATTTGAATCTTTTCTATAAAAAATCCCCTCTCAGCTCTCTGCCCAGTGCCCTAAATGGGAACGACAAAGGGTGGCTAATTAGCCCGGGATTTAGGGGGACAATGGCCCTTATTATCCCGGGACAGAGACTGTCAGCCGCAGCCAGGGCCTATTCTCTCCCACAGTCCCAGCGGCCGCTTCTAGAAAGGCCTGAATCAGCAGCCAATCCTGCTAACAGAGCAGCCTGCTGCCGTGCTGCCCCCCACGCCGCCCCGTGCCCCCCACTCCCAGGTGCAGACCCTCCTCGGCTCCCCTCATGAGCGACTCTCTTCAATTTGCAGTGCCCCCCCCCACCCTCACACCGTCAGTACCTGTGTGACTTTGTGACACAGTCCCAGAATGCACTGGGCTCACTGTCTGCTCCGATCCTCTTTACCCAGTGGTGTCCTATAGGAGGACAGGCAGCTATGACACACTCGGACAGCCATGGCCACCCTGGGGCCCCGCACAGCCACCCTGGGGCCCCACACCGATGCACCCTAGAGAAAGGCGTGTCTGCAACGCAATACAAGCGCTAGAAAGTGAGCTCAAAGACACACAGCGTTCGTCACCCACGTCAGAGGTCTGAATGTGACTCACAGTCGGCTCTCATCATCACTGAGGGGAAATTGCCTTCGAAGCAGGATTTCCAACGTCTGTTCAGTTCTTAACTCTGACATTTGTTAACAGACTGAGAGCTGGGGGTCTTTAAAATTAAACAAATCCCAGGCCCGTGTGTGAAGGTTTCTTGAGAACAGAGCCTGAATTCTGACAACGTGACGATTACGATCTGATAAACAAACAAATGTGAATAAACAAACAAACCCCATAAAGTCACCACTCTTCTTCTTCTAGTTTTATTTTAGCATCTCCAGCCCGGCGACAGCCCCCCCGCTCTCCCCGCTCGACGGAGGATGATGGCAGAACCTAGGGTAGTCATGGCAACTGCAACGTCAGTCGGCCCCAAAATCTGGAATTCCCTTTGTGAGCTCGACTTCAGAACTGATGATCCGAATGCGTTTGTATTTCAGGGCGTCTTATCTTTGATTTCTGCACGACTGGAGAAACGGGGCGTGCCGTCCCTCCGTCAGAGAAGTGTCCGACTCCGCCGCAACCCCTTGTGCGAGCGTCGCGGCGGAGACGGCACTACAAAGTCTGGTGAGACCCGGGGAGGATCAGAGCCGAGATTAAAAGGGGGAAAGGAATAAAGTTAAGTGAACTACGGCGGACGACTGTGATACAAAATGACAGCGAGCCGAGGAATTAACTTCTGCGGGAATCCGTCTGGTTTTGAAGTTTCGTGTTCGGCGCGGCTCCCCCTGTGCATTCCCAGCACCACTCACAGCCGCCTTTAATGTCAGGCTTTTAATGAGGGGACGGGGGGGACAGGGGGGTTGGTTATAGGAGGGAGGGGCCAGGGCTGGTAGCAGCACAGCTCCAGCAGACTCCTGCCAGGGTCCTGGGGCAGCTACCCGCGCTCCCAGTGGGGATCGAGCGACGCAGCGGAGGGGAAACTCCGAAACTCCCAGAGTCCGGCTGCAGGTTGGTACTCTAGTGTGGTCTGGGCTGCAGCTGTCAGCTCTGTTGGTGTCAGGATGTGGTCCAGCCCAGACTGAGAAAGGAATCACACCTGCAATCGAGATCAGAAAGGGTATCAGGGACTGAAGCGAAAAGAGAAAAGAGAAAAGAGACGTGGGACGTCTGTGTTCACGGTATTGAACTCTCCGATCTTGTCCACAAATTCCCAACACCTGGAGCAGTGTGCTGAGTTTCCAGAGTGTTGGTCTACTTCTCCAGGGTGCTGCCTCCCAGCTCCTACACGAAGCCTGTTGCTGTCTCTCGTACCTCGTACCGCAGTCCTCAGCTGTGCGCACTCTGCCCGTTGAGGCGGCACGAGCTTCTCAGAGCTGCTCTGCATTAAACACTCCCGAGATGCGCCGCAGTCCGCGCTATGCAGGACAAGAGTGGTAAAAAGTTTTCTAGACCACATTAAGAGTCACGGCAATCGGTTCTCGGGTCTGAACAGGCTGTAACAGGGACTTCCTGAGCAAGGGTTCGGCGCTGTGTCTCCACCGCTCCCTGCCTTTCCAAGGTGATTAGGTGACGGATGACATTTAGCTCTGATGAGGACGAGTGCCCCTGCTCTCCCCGGGTTCGCATCTCATTTCCTGCGACACTGGCTTTTATTATCATCCTAATCATTTTAATTACCTCTCGCTCCCTGGCCTGCCAGCCTCCCCACGCCACGGAGCGGTGTGTGGATTAGAGAGCCAAAATCGGCCAATCAAAGAGAAGACCACAACAATTATTCACCGGGGCATTACGGCAGCGCCGGCCAGAGTTTCCCGTCTCTCCGCAATTAGCAGGCAAGCGAGTCTTTAACGGGCATTTTAATACCGTGATCATTAAGTAAACTTCAGGAGAAACGTTCACAAACTGGTCCTGCGTGGGCTGAGCACTGAGCCGAACCTCGCTGAGCGCTGATGCCAGGGCCACCCAGGCCACGGGCTCTCGGCAGGTGGAACGGGAGTCTAAGACGTGACAGCCAGGTGTCCAGGGACACGGCCTTCCTCCCCTCATTCCCCCATCCCTGTTCACTACAACCACCAGCTCACTGACACCTGTCTCTAGGAGATGGTGTTCAACATGAAAAGGCGCTATATAGAATAGACCTGATCTGACACATGGGCAGGCTGGTGTGGGACCCCAGAGAACAGGAGCAATAACCTGGGAGAGAGCGCATCGTGCCGTATGCAGGGGCAGTGCCGTCTCCAACGGTTTCTAATTCAAATTACAGTGGCTAATTACGGGGAGGCGAGGAAGTCTTCAAATTAAATCCAAACGTGAGATAGACTCAATCTCTGGGCCTTCATTTTCTCTGCGCGAGTCCAACGCTCGAATCCTCCGCTGAATTAAATCTGCCGTCAGCTGCTCATTACGGTAAACAAACCTGCAGCCGCCTGTCAGACCGCAGCACAGCGAGGCTGCGGCGCTTTTCAATATTATAAAGGAAACAGCTGGGTGCTCCATCACTGCGGAGAGAGGCAGCTCTGAAAAGCCCTTTGTAGCGGAGGTTGGGGTGTGTATGATTGGCTTTTTTGAAGCATTCATGCAAAAAAAAAATTCTCCATAATCCTAACGCACGAGGTGGGGCTCAAAGGCGATTTTTATTCCTGTAAAGAGCTTCCAGCAGACAATGAAGCGCACTGATAATGGTGTGAGTGTGTTTATTCGAGTTTAGTGAGGGATAAAGCTGTATTCTGAAGTGGTTAATCCGACACAAAAAAATTAAAACCACGGGACAAAAAACAGGCTTTCCGATCCAAGAGTGAATGTTGACCGGACACCTACAGAATCCACCCCCCACAGCCAGAGCAGACAGTGCCAGGGAGGCCAGTCTGGCCTTGGGGGGGGCTTCTGAGGATATCTGCCAGGGTGGAGAGGGAGAGGTGGAGAGAGACCAACAGGGAGATGAGTGCTATGGCCACACAAGTTTTACATCGAGAGGTTATTCAACTGGGTTCACTGGTAAAATGGTAATGAACTCCTCTGCAATCAGACACAGCTGTCACCGCTCAGACAAGGGCTCTGTGGTGTTTTTTGGGGTATTATTTCTCTCAACTGATTGTGCCACAACCTGTAACAAATCTGTATCCTCCTCGCCGAGTGGGGACCAGGAATACTCGCCCCGGTGCGCACATCGCCCCCGAAGAGCCGTCTGTACAGGCAGGCGTTATTACGACAGACACGCAGCGCTCCTGTGCCGTGGCAGGATCAATACTCCCTGCGTTAAGCCTCCTCCAGCAGGCAGGTCTGGCAGCACTGTAATCTCCCCGGGCCCAGGCGCTGCGATCCGACTCTGCGCCTTTGTTCTCTGCTATCTCTCCCCCCCGTCTGCAGACGTGACTCTGTGCGATAAGGGCTTCTCATCTGACCATCTCGTTCTGCTACAGGTGCCCTTTGTGCAGCCAGTGTGTGTGTAGGTTGGTGGGGGGAGCAATCAGACCCTCTCTTCTGCACGTCTCTCTCTCCCAGGTGGCGGCGGTGGGGGTGGATCTGTGCTGGGGCGGCACAGAATTTAATTCCAACTCACCTCAGTTCCCGAACTCATACAGTACGGTTCAGGATAATACAACTCACTAAATCAGCCATTGAGAAGGTGCACAAACTGCCCGTCGTATCGTATCGTATCGCATCATATCGTATCTGTGTTGTTCCTGAAGCCGCAGGTCTGCCTTCGCCAGTTTTGACTCACTCTTCCACTTCCTGTTCACCCAGACCCTGCCAGCGGTGCCTCCCCACTTTCAGACACACTTCAGAGTATTACTTTAATTAATAATCCTTTTCTTGATAAGTTTACAGACATCCGTGAAGCCGGTGTTGTTCCCCCCCCCACCCCCCCAGTGCCACGCTGCTGTTCCGGCCCGGTCCACAGAAGCCTGTCTCTCTGGCAGGGGCACCTTGCCACAGGCACAGTGTAGCACCCCGGCAGTCCTGCCAGCGTAAGAAGCCGGGGCCTGGGAGCCGAGGGAGGGGGTACTGAGGGACAAAACTGTGAAGATACTACAGCAAGACCTGCAGCTCCAGCATTGCTCTCGATATGGAATGGTACCCTAACATGCCCCCCGACTCCGCCCCGCTCCGAGACGGGTGCTGGCATCCGGAGAAAGCCGGCCTGAGAGAGAGCGGAGGGAGAACGGAGGGAGAGGCGGCCAGAGGAGCCGGCCGGGGGTCTGTGAGGCGGACGGCAGCTCTTACACACGGGTATTTCTCCCCGAGTCCAGCCGGTCCCGCTCTGCAAGGCAGCCGGCTCTTCCCATCGAGTGGCGAGACCATAGTGCGGTCTCCATGGCGACGGCGGAGAGACAGAATGCAGTAAACATCTTTATCTCCCCCCGCCCCCCCCGCCCCCCCGCACACACACAATCACCGGCCAGGCAGACTTCCGAGCCTCGCACGGAGCGACGCACTATTGACGAGTCTGGAAAGGTCGCTGGGTGCCGGGAGACGCACAATAGCTGCCATCCTTGCGCTGCCAGCCCTGCCAGCGCCGAGAGGCTGGGCCCGCTGCCCCGGAGGCACCGCCCATGTGACCCAGAAGCCCGGAGTCTCTGGGGGGGGACGCCGTAGCTGGGGGGGATTCTTTGCACAAGTGGCGCGTCTCTCGCAGCCCTGGAGACGGTTTCATTTCAACCCCCCGGAGCCGAGATCACGCACCCCCGTCAGAAACTGCTGACCGAATCCTGCGTCTTACTTTCACAAGCAGTTCGGAAGATTCCGTATTTGATCTACAACATGTTGATTTGTTTCAATGTGGAAAAGGCAGGAGTCCAGAGCCTTAACCACTAATCCACACTGCTGCCCCAGACGTATTTTGTAAGTTTGCACCCAGGAAACAAAGTGAAATAAAATACTTTTATTTAAAGAAACAAACTCTAACCAAACCACCGGCACGTGGGCCTAAAACAACAAAACTGGAAATGCTCGTATAGTCTCTCTCTCTCTCTCTCTGTCTGTCCAGTTCTCTGTGTCTCTCGCAGTCCCCATTACTTCCCTCTCAGTGTCTCACCTTCAGTCTCTTTAAAGGGCACGGTGCCGGTCCAGGGGGTTAATTGACTGATTGGCCAATCATACAGGAGACAGCAAAGCACTTTCTCATGGTGGCCAATCAGTCAATCAAGCCTCCCAGAGCGGCACAGCGAGGGCAGGGTGGAGTTCACCACATCACTAATATACTGGTACATATTAGTTTCCAACTCCAATGTAACAGATCTCCCATGTGCCTGACAGAAACTAAAGACACGTTGTAATATCCTCGGTCTTATTGGGTGTTTGTGTGAAGTTATTGTCATGAAGCTATCAAGGGGACCCAAACAGGCTCTATGGGAACCTGGCTGCGCACAGCACGGTTTTGGCGCGATACAGCCTCCGCCCGGAGAACATCGGTCAGACGGGGATCCGAACACGACCCCCACTCCGGCACGTTGGCCAGTATAAATAATCCATGGATCCTGCTGAATATTTAATGCGCTGTTCATGAATCTTATCAGCCAATTGAGAGGGACTGATGACAGCAACACTCGCAGAGTCAGCGATCACCTTGAGCAGAGAAGCGGCCACATTCAGCTGAGTGAAATCACACACGGAGCCTCAGAGTGACTATGTGCCGCTTTTAAAATGATCATTAGACTGTCCGTTAACAAACATGGAAAGGCCAGTGATTGGCTAATAGTGTGTACAACGCTTGCCCTCTCTGAGTGATGCCAGTGGCTGGTGGGACAGAGCAGCTACCACATTTGGCGCTGTGGTGTGATGCCCAGTCCTGCAGACAGTTCCAGGAGAGGCCAAGCCTTCACACCCAAGAGCAACTGCACATACAGCAGCCTGGGCGCCTGTGACATCTTAATATCCCATGTGCACAATAAAAAAGCAAACAGAGTGTTAGGGTATATTGTCAAAAGTGTAGAATTGAGAACAAGGGCAGTGATGTTCAGACTGTACAATGCACTAGTTAGAGCTCATCTGGATACTGTGGACAGTTCTGGGCTCCACACTTCAAGAAAGATATCGCTGCTCTAGAGGCAGTTCAGAGGAGAGCAACCAGACTTATTCCAGGTCTGAAGGGAATGTCCTACTGAGAGACTGAGGACCTGAACCTTTTCACCTGGAACAGAGGAGACTACGTGGGGACTTGATCCAAGTCTTCAAAATCATGAAAGGCATCGACCACATCAAACCAGAGGAGCTTTTCCAGATCAGCAGGGACACACGCACCCGGGGACACAAATGGAAATTGGGCTTCAAGGCATTCAAGACAGAAAACAGGAGACACTTCTTCACACAGAGAGTCACAATCTGAACAAACTCCCCAGCGATGTGGCTGAAGAGACAATTTGGGAACATTCAAAAACAGACTGGATAGGATCCTTGATCACTTAGTTATTAATGGACACCAAACGAGCACGATGGGGCGAATGGGCTCCTCTCGATTGAACACTTTCTTATGTTCTAAGTCATACAATTCAATATCCCGTGTGCGGAGCGTAGCACACAAGTCGCACATCTCAGTTGCACGCAGAGCAGTGTAGAGACTTGCTCATATGAAGAACAGGGACCATGCTAAGAGACAGAAGCATTAAAGAAAGCGCTGCAATAACAATAATAATAGTAATAGTCAGAATACACTAACCTCAATATTCAGCACATACGGTATGTTAATTTTTAAAGTTTTTAAATTCCCCAACTGAAGCAAATGGGGCCAGGGTGAATCTAGATATAAAACAGAGTCTCGGCAGACCTGTCCTGTATAAATATCCTCAGATAAGCCAACAGGTACAGAGCAGGGTCCCCGGGGCCCGAAAACCCACTCTCTCTGACTGCTGTCGCAACGGCAAGAAAAGCTATCCTGGTTATAAACACACGATTCGGCAACACATCAGGGACACATCAGCACAGACTAAGGACTTTAGAAGTGGGAAAATAACGGGAGAAAAGAAGAGGAAGAAACTGGTGGGAGACTACAGTTAGAAACCCCTCTGGTTGTCTCTTGCCAGTAATCAGCAAGGCCCCAGTGAGGCCCCAGCGAGGGCCACAGTGCAGCCCGACTGTGAGGCTCTCTGCCTGTCGGTGCGGGAAGATCCAGAGAGGGCAGGAGCACCGAAACGGGCCGCACGCCACCTGGGACACTTCAATAGCGACGCCGCTACTCGCGCCGGGGATATTTATAGCAGAGCCGTGAATCCTGGGCCGCGGGGAGATTATTATTAGTTCCTTGACGATGTGAAAAGATTGCGCTGTTTGTGTAACGGCCCCATTAGCGCCACCCGCCCCCCCCACCATACATCCTCACTCGGGCTGCGGTCGCGGGGAGCTGATTCTGAGGCAAACAGGCCGAACTGTTTACTGCCAATTACACCACTATGACAGAGACTAGGAAACTGGCAATCACAGCCCAGGACAGGGGTAGCGAGAGGACAGGAGGACAGCGGACTCTGAGCTGGGAAATCCAGCGTGAGACGAACCAACGCGAGAGACACAAAGAACCACAGGCTCTTGACTCAACCGGGGTAAGACAGGTGCCAGCAGGACTGTCCGTCTGACACGAGCAGGTGGAACCACAGGTGTGTCTGGAAAGGGTGGAAATAACTGAAGTGTCAGTGCTTCTCAGATACTGGGACAGTGGATTGCAGAGAGATTAACTGACAGCGAAGGTGTCCAGGAGGCTGAGACACTAGCGGGGGGCGAGAGAGATTCACAGGTCTCCTCAGCTGATAAGAAACCTCTGGCCTGGCTGCTGAAACAGACCCACATCGACCCCCTCATCAACCCCCCGCCCCTTTGCCCGCAGGGTGTGAGGGCAGGGTGTCGGGTCAGAGGGCTTCCTTCCCCCGGCAGCTCTGCACTGGACTGTCCCCCCCCGGCCCCGTCGCTCTCGTTAAGAGGAGTTTGTTTTCCTGCGCAGGGCTCCTGCAGAAATAACACATTAAGCAGAGGAATAAAGCGAGGGATCGATGGAGAGGCAGCGGGTCGGGGGGCGGGGGAGGAGCGCTATAATCCCAGTGCACTGAGCTGCGGAGGGCTGATAACAGCTGCCATTGATTTCGGCTCGGAGATGGTTGATTAGGACACGGTGGCCAGGGCCTGGCCTTGTCATCTTCCCTTCTCTGTCTCGTTTCACCTCTCTTCCTGCAACCGCTTTTTATTTTGCATCTACAGGTGCACTCCACTTACAGCGCACCCCCGAGGGACCAGGAAACCAGCATGTCACAAACAAGGTACAGTGTAACGATTACAATAAAGACAATAAAGCTTAACTTTAACGGTCAAACACCGTGAGTTTATTATAGTCTACATGCCGTTAGTTTAGTCAGATTCATTTTAGTAACAGTGTCTGGCCCCAGACTGGACCTCAGCCCGTTAAACCTTCTTTGACATCAGTATAAACTAAACTAAACTGTGAAAGACAGTCAAACACATCCGAGGGCCGTCCAGGACTGTGCAGACACGCCTATCGATAGGGAGCAGATAGGGGGACTTCTGACGTCCCCCCGATTACATAAAACAGTTCCCCATTTTGGAGCTCACTGGCAATGTTCAGCACAGGGAGACGGGCCGGGTCTCAGCAGTACAGACTCCTCTGGAAGGTGCAGAGTCACACTGGGGAATAACTACCGCAGTGGCGATCGATATGGTCTCTTGCTGGCTGCAGACATTTCTCTTCATTTTTGCAAGGCAGTGTTTAGTGTACACGAAACTAACAGAGGAACTTCGACAGCAATGACAGCACCGTGGCCCCGCAGGGCCCAAGTCCAGCAGCTCTGACTTCGTCGAGATGTTATCGAGAAAACGTAATGATCCCAGGGAAGCTGCAGGACGGTGCAGGCCGGGCAGGAGCTGCCAGCTCGACACTGATGACCAGCCAGCCCTGCTGCCAAACTCATTACTGACTAATTAACTTAATTAGCAGCAGGTGCATCCCATCCTGTACCACACAGTGTGTATGGCTTCCTCAGAAATCAGCTTTCAGGGAAGCCCACAGAGCCCCAGACGGGGCAGCGAGGTGCACAGTGTGGCCATACAGCCCGGTTCTGCTCCAGAGACAGTATCAGAGTTCACAATCTCTCTCTCTCTCTCTCTCTCTCTCTCTCTCTCTCTCTCTCTCTCTCTCTGTCTCTATCACACACACACACACACACACACAGACACACGCACACACAAACACATTCTCTCTCACGCCACCCGTCAGAATGGGGAGGGATCTGAGACAGAGTAGCCGGCAGCCCCAGATTCATCTCCTGTCCAGCTGCAGTTTATGAGAATAATATTGAGTCGGGCTGCTTAATAATCACGTGCGTTGGGTTGCCGTGTCTGTCAGGTAGGCTTCCTGCACGGTGGCATGACGGCGGCGCCACACACACACTGAACACTCGACCAGGCGGACGGGAAGACTTTAACACACACGAAGAGTCCCAGTCCGGCTCAGGGCACGGTGGCAACAAGAGACACACGGAGGAACACAGTTAAGGTGCGAAATGCCAATTTATGGGAAAACACCTTCTGACTGGGATGGCAGTACCCCGGGCACAGCGGGGATTCTCACTGATTACGATCTCTCAGGGGTCTCAGAGGGTCAGTGTGTGAGGGCTGGTATGACATGGTAACGCGCAACACTTAACGCCCTGAGAGAGCACTCTCCCACATCGAGTTTCAGAAGACTGTAGCCCGGAACAATGAAGGAGAATATTAGATTTACTATAGAGCACACGTCAACTAACAACGTCTCCCACCTCTACCATCCTTCACACTGTGCATGTGTAACGTTTCCACAGACAGGCAGACATATATATAGACGCTTTACAAAGACCCGCAGTGTGTGTGTGTTGCTTTCTGTGAAGGGCAAAGCGCTGTAATCCTCCTGACGTGTTTTGCTACTGAAACAACTTTATTGCGGCAAAGACACGCCAAGGCCCCATATGATCTGGTGGAGGAACGCTGTGCCGGAGCGCGACAAAAGCGCCCGAGATGTGCCAGAGCTACATTCGCGCCTCCTCTGGCTTCGCACGTGTTCCTGTAGGATATCGCCCTTCACGGTTTCAAGGCAGCCTCTTCCCTTTTGATGCGGCGCGTGTGGAGAGAGCGCTGGCGGCGCGGGGCTTGGTGTTGGCGGAGGAGGAGGCGGGCGAGGTGTGCGGGGCGGTGGATTGATGCGCTCCCCTGAGTCCGAGGAGAAGACGCTCTGTGAAAGCTGGTAAGCGGGCGGCTGGCAGGAGCTGTCAGGCCTCCACAGTCTCCGTGACAGGGTGTCTGCACGCTGAATGGCATTGTGGGATAATTAATCTTGCCGAGCGGGGACCCTCCATGGCCCTGCCTGTCACCGCTGCACTTAATGGCTGTTATTACATTCCCCACTACCGCAACTTACTGCAATATTTCCTAATCTAAAGCCGCGGGCGAGTTATATTAAATCTGATGGTGTCGGCGTTCAGTATTCATGCAGCGCAGCACAAACTAAAGTGCCGTCACGGCGCGCCTCACAGAGAGCTGACAGGCCGGTGGTGCACATTCTCAGGCGGCTTATCAAGGTGTCAGTGTAGACCCCCCCCATGCGGAGACGTTAGCCCAAGCCTCTCTGCGCTGCTTCCTCTCCTATAGCTGCATGATCGCGACAACACAGCCGCTTGAAGGGACAAGACTGTGGGCGGGCGGGGGCAGCGATCAGAGGAGACGGCGGAGAGACGGGACGGGAGGATGGGGGGGACAGAGGGACGGGGGCGGCAGGAGCTGAGCTGAGAGGCTGGCAGGTCAGAGAGTGCAGATGGCAAGTAGGTGGAGGTGTGAGGCTGCGGTGCACGGGGACGCAGGGGACACTCTCCCGAAGAATAAAGATTAAGGCTGCTGGTGGCAGCCATCTGTGGGAGTTTGATTCGGTGCGGCGCTGATGGCAGCGGCAGTGTGAGTGACAGCCGCTCGTCTTCAGAGCGAGACTTCATCTCTCCAGGGCTGGAGTGGAAGCCATTGCAACATGGCCGCCTGTTTTAATGACCCTCTCCTGTTCCCTGGACTCAGTGTGTGGTTCCCCTCTATTGCCACAAGTGAAATGTAATATAAACGCATGTACAGCGGTTATAAATATAGAAATATGTCAAGACCATGAAAAGGGATTCATTATCAAATAACTTGTCTGTCTCACAAGCAGGCACTTTGCTCAGAGAGATAGTGACCCGGTTCTGTAGCTTGTCTACCCCAGGCAGGTGGCTTGAGAGCGGCCCGGGGTCCCCCAACATAATGTCCAGCATTACTGGTCCCCAGGGGAGAGGGGAGCGGGGGGGGTGTCTGAGTGCCAGGACATTTAATACGACCCTGTTTTCAGAATTAATCCTGGTTCGAGATTTCAAATGTGTTTCAGCCCCCGAAGGCAGCTCAGATCGCTTCGTCTCTCGGCGTCGCTCGCCTCCCGGAAACCCTGTTTGAATCGCACGTTTCATCAGGGGCCCGTTTACCTCCCTTTCATGAGTGTTTTGATGTTTCTCTTTTTTTTTTTGCTTGCCGCCTGAGCATCAGAAACAACAGAAACGTGTTCAGTTCGCACAGCACCCGTCGCCCCCAGGCACTGCGAGGAGGAAATGAATAAAGTGGTAGAATTCAATAACACAGCCGGAATTTTTTTTTACTTTTTTGAACACTTTGTTTTTACCTCTGCTCTTCAGAAGCCGCACACAGAAGCGGCAGGGCAGCACCGCGCTTTGAGGGCGAGGCGGGGGGGAGGGCTGCGGTGGACAGTCACAGAGCAGACCCCCGTGCCGTCCTGTGGTCACCGAGTCACCGAGGTCCCTGCACCGCGTTACACATTCCTCTCAGACAGTGGATACCACTCCATGGAGATCACACAGACCATTAGACATAGTCCCTCTCGGTTAACGTGCACAGAAAACCTTATGCTGGTTCTTTGCCCACTACTGTCGGCACCGTACTGTGATGGGGGTCCGATGTCAATGAGGTGAAGAGCCCAGGATCAAGGCTTCCCAATTCAAACCAATTTGGTGCTACAAGCTGTGACTGGGAGCTGCTGGGCGGTGGCACACAGCTGGCTGGCAAGACGGGGACGCGGTGAGATACAGTACATGACAAGCAAGTTACACAAATGCGTTACACAAAGTGAAATCTGTCACAATGCGTTCTTCATTTGCAAAGCAATATCATCATATTTGTTTGGGTTTTGTGAAGGTCTCTGTGCACGCTGTGATGTCATGACTATTGTTGTTTACTGGTATTGTTAAAAGAGCTTACATTAATGCACCATCAAGCCTGGAAATCATACTGGGAGCAATATATCTGTGATTTTCCCATGTCCATTGACAATGAATGATACCATTTCTAAAGCACTGTCGGGACCCTAATGTCTGCGTTTATGACTGAGGTGAATTTGAACGCGAAACATCTGGCCAGCTGACAGGGAAACTGATTGATGCGCCGAGATGTTATCAGATCACAGTAAGATCATCAATGTAACGTGCAATAAATCACTCCTGATGAAGACAGTCATCCTGTTAATTAGGTTTCCATGAAGGTGTGGAGGCTTGCTGCTGTAGATTTATATATATTATATTCTCTGCCCTGATCTGGAGATTTAACTGGCTGTAGGTGGAGCAGCCGGGGTCTGTGGTCTCCGAGTCAGTGCGTTCTCGCCCATCCTGCCTTGATTCAGTGTCAGGCAGGAATCTGAGGTTTAAAACTCACTTTTTTAACTAATTGGTTGTGGGTTTTCAGAGCCCACTGTATAATGCGCTTGCAGTGCTGCGTTAGTCAACTCTGCGCCGCGAAACACATCAATTCCCGGAATATAAATGCATCTCAGCAAACAAGAGGAAGCGGATCTGTCACAGCTGTCACCCAGTTACAGCTTGGAAAATGTCATCATTAGGCAAAGAGAACCGTTGTGTGACATATTTATCAATGCCCCTCTCCGCCGTTCACACGCACGCACACACACCGTCTCTCACACACACACCGTCTCTCACACACACACACTCGAACAGAGTTATATATATATACGGATATTAGGGGCTTTTAATAATGCCAAATAAACATCCTGCAAATGGGTCCCATCAGAAATTAATCAACATTTCTTCCTCCCCCTTCTATCTTTCCTTCTTTGCATTTCTCATTTTATCCGGCGCTCAGTTCCGTGCGAGATTGCTTCTGAGTTATCAAAGCTGGCACAATGACTGCAGCCCCAGCCGCCGGTTCTGACAGACCCTTAATAAAGAAAATGGAGTGCCAGCGTGAAGCAGTCAGCCACTCTATATTCATTCGCTTCTCCTCGAAATAGCTCCATGTAAAACCAATTTCCCCGCCGAGGCGTCTGCTATCCATTTTGAGTGCTGCTGTCCGCGGGCCGCTTTGATCGTGGTGTCTCCAATACTAATTGGCCCCGGGAAAGGGCGGCCCGGCGCGCCGTTCCAGCGGCACGCGACTCGTCAACAGGAAAGCGCTCCTGTTCAGAGGTGGACAGGAATCACAGCAACACAGATTAGACCGCTGGAGAGGAATCGGCCCGGTAATGGGGAGCCGTTCTGCAGTTTCTCTGCCACGCCGGCCCGCCGCAGTCCTAACCGGCGCAGGCAGCACGGCACTCGCGAACAGGAGCCTCCTCACGTGGGGCCACACCACACCACGCCAGATGTCTCTCACCACAAAGAAAAACAGTAACCGAGCACAACTAAACACACAATTAAAACATAGTTATCCGCTCACAACAACCAACACGCTGTTTTCACGCAGAACTGACATGTGTACGTCACGCAAATGCGGTTTGGTGTCCATATGACAATGATACACTTGGAGTTTATTAACTTATGTTATAGTACCGATAATATGTTAATCCTAAGGAAGTTATTTGAAATATATACTTTAAATGCTACTTGCAAATGGCTTCTGATGTAATTACAATACACTGCTGATTTAATATCAATCCTGCGTAGTTAATGTCCGCTTAACAAACAGGAAGCAGGCGAAGCTACGGAGGGCCCTCTGCGTCCTATTCCTACAAATCCAGTCTTGTCCGCTTATTTATGTATTTGTTGATAACTGTCTTTATGTATTGACGTATTTATCTCTGTATTTATCTTTGTGGAGACCGGCTCCTTTATCTGCAGCTCACACATGGAAACGAGGAATAATGAGCTTTTGTGCTTATGTGGCTCCGAGCCGGGGTTTTCTCTAACTGATAATGGCGCGGCGCTCGGCGTTGATGCATGGATATGTATTTATCTTGCCGGGCCCTGAGCCGCTGACAGGACGCCTCCATTGAGACGCGCCACTCCATCACGGCGTCAATTCCCATCTCCATACGCTGAATACCTACCAGGGAAAGTGGCATTTATTTCCAGCTGTCATTCATAACTGCTGTATTAAAGAGTAACTGGAGCGCAAATGACATTTTGATTGCATTTCCTGAAATGTATTTTTTATTTTTTTTAACCCGTCGACTGCCCGACATTTTTTTGTTTTCCCGAACGGTGCCGTCAACGGAAGCCGGCGCTCGGGAGAAAGATTACCCGGCGCAATCTGCAGCCCAAGACAAACACCTTGTCATTACCCTGCCCTTGGCTGCGTCTGAGCCGCGGCACTGCCAGGGGGATCTCATGTAAAAGGACATCTGTACATTACCGCTTCTGCTCCAGCGCGCTTCTGCCGGAGACGGATTCCAACTCTGAAACGGAGGCTCGGGTATTGGAAGGGGAATAAACTATTTATACTTCTCCCCCCAGTGACACAATCCAGCGGCTGAAATCGCATAAACTTCCCTTCCTAATAAATAAACAAATAAAAAACATCTAAACACTCTTTCAGGTTCTTTATTAAAAAGATGGCAACACAAACCTGAATAATAACCCCGGCGTAGTCTGATGTGTTAAATTGAATTCCGTACAACCGCAGATGCAATTGGAAAACAGATTAGTCAAATCAATCAAATAAAACCTCATGCCGTCGCCCACCTCTCCGGTGAGTTCCAGCCAAGCGATTTCCACCTCAGACCTCCCGTGTCTTGTAACTCGGTTGGGAGTGAGAATGAGGGATTGGATGTTAAATTTAACCTTCAGCACCGTTATAAATTGTCACCAGTGATGGAGCTCCCTGTCGGGCCGGCGAGTCTGAGAGGAGAGGCAGTGGACAGACGTCTGGAACCCCGATCCCATTAGTGGATATGGATGCAGTGTCAATTAACAGCAGTAAATGAGTATGCTAGGGGGTCGTTAGGTTAATCGTTTGTACAAAGGGCCTGCTGGGAGGCAAGTGGAACTCATTTCCGGCCCCCGAGCCCCCACGGCGCTACATCCTGAATGAGGACAGAGGCCCCTCTCTCTCCCTCTCTCCCCCTGGCATGGTGGCTCTGCTGCCAGGTAGCAGTGCCTGAAAACCACTCCATACCGACTGGGCAATCGATGGGTTTCAGATCTTGTGCCAACAGGCAAAAACTGCGCCAGAGGATCCTCACAGGCCCACCTCTGGGTTTTGGTTTCAAGGCAGAAGCTGGAATTGAGAAATGCATGCGAGGATGGGGGTAGGGGGGTTGTTCTCCACCAGTGGCTGGTGGTGCCGCTGTCCCGGGGCGGACTCTGGGGTGCTGACCCCTCCGCTTGCCCTTAGTGCTAACTGTGCGGTCTATTACCTATATGTTTGTTCCCGCTCGTTCGGCAGGGCACGTCCTGCGGGAGGATGTTTAAATTGCTGCTGCACAGGCAAACACTGAGTCAGCAGACTGGGAGAGCCGGGCCGGATACTCCACACCGACAAAATTAAAACCCATTCATCAAGTGCTCAGGACACCAGGCGCAAGACAGGGATGGCAGTGTGTCTGTCCAGTGAGGGTTGGGGCAGCGTGGTGGCGCGTCTGTCCAGTGAGGGATGTGGCGGAACTGGGGACTTTGCTCCCGTGGAAGAAGCTCTGTTAGAGGAACTCATGGACCCTTGCTAAGGGCCAGTCCCCGGGCCAGGTCAGGGAGGTCAGGGTGTGAGCTCAGACTGTGAAGCAACATAGACGCAGCTGGCGGAGCAGCATCCCGGGAGCCCGGCAGGATCGTCACTCACTGAGACGCATAGTCCTCGCTGCGGTCCCCTCTCACACCCCTGAGGTCACTGCCGTGCAGCTGGGCGTCGGGGGGGAGACCCGCACAGCTGCCATGGCTGAGATAAGCAGCTGTCTGGCTGGCAGTCAAACCTTTCCGGCCACCTCCCAGAGTCACCCACTGGTGTCCTCCGAGGGAGTGGCGTAGGGACACATAATCCAGCCCAGCGTGGATGACCAGGGCAGGCTCAGGGACTGATCGCACAGCTCCCTCCCGCTTCCCCCACCCCCTCCATCCCTCCATCCCTCCATCCCGTGACCTGAGCGGGGAGATGAGCCTGCGTTTACAAAGGACCATGAATTATGTATGGCTGCCGAGCGGCAAATTGAAATTCAAGAGCTTTGAGAACAATATATATAGGAATCAAATTAACTGGGATATGAACAAATCTGGATGAATATTGTATTAGCCATCAAATCCGGCTTTTTCATTATCTGGGAAGCCGCTGCCAAGCTTAAGCTCCAGCCCTCAGCCTCTTATTATATTTTCTCTTGAAGTTATTCAGCAGTCTGGAAGAGCTGCAACGCAGACATCGGCGGCCCAAACCAGCCCAGAGACACACTTCCTGTCCCGCAGACACAGTCCAGTGTGCCTTTACAAAATATATATTATTATTAATTTGTTTTCATTATTAGAGGTCCACGAGTTAGACTCAAAACAAAACCAACCTAAATATAAAAAAGAAACCCACTAAAACAATGGAACAAAGACAATGAACAGACGTTACCGGAGGATGAAAGCTGAATCGTTGGATGGAGACCCTGGCCAGAGCTCTGCGACACACAGCCCGAGGGCCCCAGGTCAGAGCGCTCCCTGCCTCCATAGCAGTACCAGCGGCAGGTGTGCTGGCATAGAGCTGGGGCTGCAGGGTCTATGTGGGACCCTCGAGCACAGCAGAGGGTAAGCAGGGGGTGGGCAATGATGGCCACCGACCCGCAACTCACAACAGCCTGTACTGAGGGAGGGAGGCAGTGATCTGACCGTCTGACAAACATTACACACCATGGCCAGTCTACCGACCACATCGAACCCCATTACTGACCTGCTGGTCATCGCAGCCCGCCGGCCCTGGGGGCTATAAGGCAGTCAGCGTGGCTGGGAGTCGGCTGATTACTATTCCTATTGCTATTGCTATTCCCATGGCTGTGAAACCTGGTCTGTGATTCATAGCAACCTTTTTCAGAATCAATTTCTGAAAAAAGAAAGGCAGAAAAGAACAGAACTCTGAGAAGACAGTTCAGTCAAATTAAACGCTGTTTGATCCTTCTCTGTTGAGCAGTGATTGGCGGCACAGGGGGACCAGGGCCCTGTGCGGACAGAGAGAGGGCTTCATTCCCTTGCCCCCCAGCAGAGCCGTTTCTGCTCCAAATGGCGAATTAATCTCCCGGGAGAGCGGGCCTCAGGGTAACCAGCCCATTAAAAGCCTGTCAAGCCCACTGAGGAGGTGCACTGCGGTCCTGGTGAGCATGGCACTGGCCGGAGGCTCCCCACTCCCTAATCCCATCCGGACCCAGTTGTCCGGGTGTCCGGGAGTCCCGTGGGGAGCCGGGGCCGCCCTTTCATCCCCAAACCCGGGTTTTGTTCCCGCTCAGCCAAGCAGAAAAGGCTCAGGGGCGTAGGGGGTGGGGGGTGGGGGGCGGTTAGGCGCTGCCTCCTCGGTTCCTCTGTCTCATCTGCCCGCCCGCCCCACCCTCGGGAACAGGTGTCCCCTCACGCTCAAAAGGACCAGTCAGACGGAAAGACTCTGACAAAGGACTATGAACTGCCTGGGAGGGAGGTGTAGAGTGCGAGCCCATACGGGCTGCATGGAGCTCCTCGCTCTCACGACGCCACGGCTTCGCCGGCTATTTAACTCTGACAGGGTCTCTGTGTATCGACAGGGGGGAGCAGCCGAGCATCCAGAGATGAGAGACACCGCCACCGAGTCACACTCAGCCCTCCGCCGGTATGAGGGACACAGAGCTTTTCCGGCACATGACTCGGCATCATCAACGTAGCCCCTTCACTGGGCAAGAAATAAACCGTGGGGAAACAGATCCATTAGATTTGATCAACCACACCAGAAAGACTGCCTGCCCTATGCAAGCCCTCCCTTCCATCCTCAGGGGTGTAAGACTCCCCCGTGCCTGGGAACCACACAATGACCTAACCACACAATCGCCTCCCCACAAACCTGTAGAATCATCTTAGGTCCGTGCAGTACACCACATTATTGGACCACTGCACCCCTGATGACAGCTCAGAATCGCAGGATATGCCATGACCTAAGCTTGACCCCTAACCCAGACTGCCAAGGGTTGCACAGATACCCTGGGAGGAGGGGAGTGTCACATGATCAGTCAGCAGCCCTGAGTGATGCATCGGTAACCTGGTGGAACTGACACCAGAGGAGCTCCAGGGGTGTGTGTGTGGGGGGGCTCCGTCGATACAGAGTTGTGGCAAGGTGAAGGTGAGCACTGCGCCACATCACGCCAACATCTCCTGAGCAGAAGTGCCCGTTCTCCAGGGGCTCCTCATTAGCACAGCTGTGTTTCACCTCCTCGCCTTGAAATTGAACAACGGCACGAACATCCTCGCAATCACAGGCATTAATTAATTTATACAACAGCAATGTGTTCCCCTGTTAATTGAAACCCATTAAAATGCCGCAGCGTTCAGTGCGAAGGCCGGGGGGGTTCCGCTCGCCGCATTAGCCCTCACCGGCTCCCGGCTCTTCACAGCTGAGCAGCGGGGTCGGAAAGCGGATCCTCGCGGACGCTGCGAGTTCACAGGGTCCCCTCAGCCATCGCTCTCTCGTGCGGATGCACAGAGAGGCGCGGCCGCAAACGAACGCCCGGCGTAATCTGCCGACGGCTTTCGAAACGTACCGGTCTTCCTTGCTAGACAGATGCCAGAGCTACACGATGTTATGGCGAGACAGAGCAGGGAGAGCAGAGCATCAACCGCTATAAACAAACTGAGAAAAACAACTTAAAGGAGCAAACTTCTTAAAAAAACAAATAAATAAATAAACAGCACAAGCAGTCGAGACAAGCTCTGAAGCGCGAGAGAGCGGAGAGACGTGGGCGGCGGGGGGGGGAGAAAGTTCAGCGGTGGAAGAGGAGTCACGCAGAGGTGAGCAGGAGAGTAATGGCCCCGTCCAGGAGTTCAGTCTGTGTGTCAGCGTGGTTTCTGTCTGAGACGCAGACCCATCGCTCTCCCTTCGAGCCTGAGACGCTGCGCCCCGCGGCCCCACTCTCATTATTTAAATCCGGCCCATTACGGAGTCGCGTCGCTGGGCGAGGGCGCTGAGGGGCATTGTCTTTATGGCTCCGATACCTCCATCAGCGAGAGAGAGCGGCCCGGCCTCCTCCTGCCGAGAGAGAGCGTGCATCCCGCCTGCCACCTTGCCCTGCCCAGCCCACCCCCTGTGTGTCTGCCCCTCTCGACTGCAGGTCTCCACGCCGTCTGCACGCCCACCGCCACTTCCCCCGGACCGTCCCCGACTGCTACGACTCTCTAGACCAACTCGCTATTATAGTCTTTTACTCGTTAAACTGGCCACCTTTTGACACCTTTTCCCCTCATAAAATGCAGAAAGTTCCCTTTATCCATATTGGTACTGATATTATTACTTTATGACTCCTGACTGCACCCACCTCCCTCAAGGGGCATGCTGTCTGCTGCCACCCTGAGTGAGCGGCGCCGGGCCGGAGGACTTTTAAAACCACTGCAGCAGTAAAACCAGGCCACATGGCCCTCTGATCTGTCATCGCCTCCCACTGTGAAATGCACATCTTCCCTGGCTTTCCGGCGCAACCCTGGCACTCCGGCAAGATGAAGCGGTTCTTTAAAAAGAAACAGGCGCCCGGCTTCAGAAGATCGTCTCCGCCCCCATGAACCTTTGTGCCGGCAAGAGAGATTCTCCCCGGGCACATCTTCCCAGTATCCATGTCAGAAGGAGTATTAGAAATGCGTGCATGAAAGCATACTTGGAGAGAGTTTCCTTGCAAGTGAACCGTTCTGGGTGACCTTTTGAGTAGAAGAGCAGGGCAAGAATTCAGGCGTGGAGAGGAGATGATATTTGCTGCTCTCAATTCGCTCTCCTCTCTTTCGGTGCAGTTCAGTGCGGCGCCAAGTAACGTCCGGGACCCAGGGTGAGGGCACCGGCCGGGCAGGGTGGAATCGATGATACAGTGATGCTGTAACTAACATTCCCTGCTGCATTTCTCATATGATTTGGGTAGATTTCATATTCAAATCATAAGAAGAAGAAGAAGCAGGAATTTTGCCATTTCTGTTTTGGCGAAGTTTTCCTACGCAAAAGCAAATGCCTTTTCAAAGAGACCTCCGCCTCTCTCTCAACCTCCCCTTCCCCAACAACTTAAAAACACCAGTGTGGAGAGAGCAGGGTCGCCTTGAATTCCCAGGGAGACGCTGACAAAAGAGAAGCATTCTCCGAGACGGGCGCAGAGAGCTTTTTACGGCGTCTGGGCTTTCTTGTCCTCTTTCTTTCATTCTTAATGCTTTCCTGCTGTCAATATTGGCCTTTCGTTCTGCGTTTTACCGATTTCAAGTGCCTGCCTATTGAAGCCTCCTTGTCAGGATCTAAAAATAAGCAGCCGCCAGGGCACTCGAGCCCCAGGTGTGCCAGTCTGACGGGATGCGTTACTCTCCCCCGTTCGCACAGAGCCACCAGTCCCTTTGTCCAGTCCAGGCCAAAGGGTAACAACATTGATTATCCTAGAGGCTGTTTTATCAGAAAAGAACAAAAAATACAGTTTTTGCTCTCAACTTTTGAATTCATTATTTTTTTCAATGAAGGCATACACATACAAACGCACAAACACATTCCTGTAATCTACAGTTCCTCCTCCGTGGTTCGGTTCATTTCGAAACCCAATAATCGATCTGTGCTTCAGACTTTCTTCTCAAGTGCGTGATTCTGATTTCCTCACCGACGTCCTGCTGTTCAGATGCCCTGATCTCCGGAAGACAGCAAAGAACATTCCCGGCTGCGAAAGGACCGGGACGTCCCCCCATATTCAATACTGTGGAAGCCAGACTCGCGTGTCCTGCAGACAGACATTACAGACTGCACCGTCAGACACACGGCCTGGGCAAAATGTCAGCGCAAGAGGCCCTCCTGGCCAATCGACTGGGAGAGTCGAGAGAGTTCCCACTCCACAGCGAGAGCCTGTTCACAGTAAATCAGTGCCACTCCACAGTGCATTAGTGTCACCGGAGAGCGGCACCCCAAGCGGCGTTTCTGTCCCATGGAACCTGCCAACGTGCTCAACGAGGAGAGGAAGCTCAAGCGGATTCATACATAACTCACAATGACAAGACCGCCGTGCTCAGGCACCTCCGTTCGGAGCCCCAGGAGAGCGTCAGGGGGCTTCTGGCGTCTCATGACAAAACTAAAGCATTTAAAACCACTGCAGCAGTAAAACCAGGCCCAGTTGGACCACACCCCGTTGACTGAGCTCTGCGGTGCTCCCGTTCACCAGCAAGGGGGCCTGGGGCTGGACTACTGTGGACTGGTGCATGAGGGCAGGCGGCTGCATCCAGTTCCGAACGTCTGAATGCCCTCCCTCCAGGTGACCCCAGGGAGAGCAGTCTGGATGAGGACTCTGAGAAAGACGGCTATTTTTAACGTCCCCCCAGCAGTGCTGCGCTCTCCCTCCATCACTCCACAGCCACACGCTCAGCCGGCCCTAGATGAACTCATCAGTTCTTCACGGACCAGACTGTGGTCACAGAGCGCACGGACAGCCGCAGAGACCAGCTTCTGTGGAGACGGAGATGCCCTCAGCCTCGTCACCAAAGAGAAGCGCACGGGGACGACTCAAGACCGTTCCTGAAAACTGCCTGTCGATGGCAGAGGATGCTGCCAAATCAAAGCCTCTGACGGGCTGATGAAGCCGCCCCTAGAACACTCCGTATCTGGGCAACTGGGGGTCTCAAAGCCCACCCACGAGCAGGCATTAACATTCCCCCGGCACAGCCGCCCCGCTGCTGCCCCGCTGTCTCTGCTCCGGCATCGCCTCGTTATTTATTTATTTATTTATTACACTGGAATGGCCTGGCAAGGGGAAAATAATGAGCATGAAATAGGATCTGTAATTAAATTCATGCTCACCAATTAAACCCGATTGTTACAGAAGCTTTTAATTTGAGGAAACGGTGACTGACTGGCAGCAGAGGCCCAGCACTTAGTGAGTGCGTGTGTGTGTGTGCGTGTCTGTCTGTGTGTGTGACTCTGTGTGTGAGTGTGTGTATGTGTGTGTGTGTGTGTTTGTTTGAGTGAGAGTCCACTATGTATTTGCCTGTGCGGCACTGGACTGGTGTTTGCGGCGCTTGTGTCCGTGTGAGTGGCATGTGAGGGAGGCAGTTGTCCACTGAATTGTGTCTCCTGTCAGGCGCAGCAACAACAAAATACAAAACCATTTCTCATAGACGGCCCTCTTCCATTAACTGCGTCTCTCAGCTCATTTATAAAACGGCGTGGAAAACACCGGCTCCTGCGGCTCCGTCCCTCCGCTCAGCTGCCCGGCGGCCACTAATGAAGATTGAGCGCCGGTAATGATTTCCTTCTAGATGAAGAACCTGGACTTGTATTGGCATTATGCAAATAGCGATGCGATCAATGTTTGGACTTCTCTGATTATTATAATTTTTTTCCCGACAGAGCAAGGAGTGAAAATTAAAATTATAATAAGCATGAAGACGGACAGATCTCCACAGTGCCGGGTGTGACGAGACCAGTGCCTACACCGGAAGCAGCTGTCCGGCCCCTGTGTGGTCAGAGCGGTCCCCCCCCCCAGTTTCATCACATTCCTCAGTTTGTGTGTCGAAGGGGGGGATGTGGGGGGACCTGAATGGAGTCCAAAAAAATATCTGAAGAGGCCGTTTTCATTATCAAGGCAAACAGGGCGCAGCGCGGACAAACAGCGGCGGGACAAAGGAGATAAATGGAAGTGTTAGTCGTCATGGCAACACGCGCCGTGTGTCTGTTTTAGCGGGGTGGTGGGGGGGGGGTGCAGCAGCGGTTACAGGAATTCGAGGCAATTATTTACACTGCGAGACCTGCAGGATCCGTCGCCGTCCCCCTCTTTCTGTCTCTCTCTCTCTCTCTCCCTCTGAGCCCGGTCCCCCTTTCCCCATCACAGCCCCACGTCTCTCTCTCTCGCTCTCTCTCTCTCTGTCTCTCTTTCTCTCCCCATTACAGCCCCACGGCCCTCTCTCGGGGCAGTGGCAGAGCATAGGGAGGGGAGCTGTGTCCAGCCTCCCACTCAGACACACGTGTGACGGGTGTGCCGGCCGGCCCGGGGGGGAACGGACGCCCCCCGCTTCCTTCTCATGGTCGAAACTAATTTCGACAGCGAGAGTCAGACCCCGTCCCCCTCCACCGCCACTGCTTAACAGAGACGTCAGAGTCAGATGGGAGAACTGCAGCGATAACCAAGCGCCCATCGCCCGTGAGAGGGGAGACGCAAAGAGTGATGCCCCAAAATAAACCTCAGGTGCTCAGCATGCTTATACGGGTGTGTGTCCCGGTTTCTCCAGCCCTGCACCCTAGACACCTGAGGAAGAGGAGCGAGAGGAAGGTGGCAGGGCGTGAGCAGTGAGACGGAGGGGCTCTACGGACCACCGGGACTCTGGCGGCGCCTATTGGTCTCAGCCTCTTGTGTCTGAGGGGCAGCGGTCAGCTCTGCATGCTTGCTGAACTTGCTGGACTGTCCCTCAGTGGGGCCAGGGGACCCTCCAGGGTGTGCTGGAGGTCCGCCAGCGTGCGGGAATGCACCTGGCATGGAGGAGGGTCTGTGGTGCCCGAGTCAAGGCTGGAGAGCTGGGGAGAGAAGTGGCAGGCAGGGCACGGGGTGGGGTTGGGGGAGAATTTACATCACTATGCAGCAGCAGGGCAGGGGGGTGTTCAGAGAGAGATCAAAGTCTCTATGATGCGTCTCTAATGGACTGTGCCGTTTCTCCAGTCTCTTCACAGCGAACAAAACACTGCGGCGCGGACACGGAGCATCACCGCAAGCGCTCAGTCACTTGGTTACACACAGAGCGTCACACACACTCACACACACCGAGTCTCACACACACACACACACAAACAGACACACACACACAGACACACACACACACCGAGTCACAGACACACACACACACACATACACAGCGTGGTGGTCAATGAAAACTGCAAATAACATGTTAAAAACAAAGGTGCATTTTGCTCGTGTATGTTTCTTTATGACTAATTGGCAGACAAGGTGAAATCATATCTAATGATTGGAAAAACAAAAACTCAGCTAAACGTAAGAGGATCATTCTGCGTTCCACATCGGATGCGAATGGATTATCTCCCCTCTCCCTCCGAGGCGCCGCTACCTGACGCAATCGACAGCAACTGCAGCAACGCCAGCTTTCCCAGAGCAACAGCTTTCCCACCTAATCTGCCGAACAAGACAAAACCCCGCCGGCGAGATCGGCTCTGCTAATACCGAACAAGACGCGCGGGCCGATGCGCCGCCAGACAACACTTGGCCGCGAGTTGTATTGTGAGACACAAACCGGAAAGGATTTATAGACAGAAGGAGGTAAACAGAAAAGGAAGACAGGACTGAAATGCAGAATCAGCTGCCGCCCCACCCCCCCGACTGCTGGCTGTGGCCCCGGGGCCCCCGCACACAGGGGGCTTTACTGAAGGAAAGAAAACGACACATTGCCATTTAATTCGATCACACTTTCCTCCAGGGACCCGGTCGACCTGTGAGGATGGATTGCAGGAGATTGCAGAGTTCAGAGCACAGACACAGCCCCAAAATAACACACACACGCACACGCACACACACACATACACACTGTACCGCAACGGCTCTGTTGATACTAGTAACACAAGCAGAACAATATGCAGCGCAATCATAGAGCTGCCCCCCCACCTCAGCGCACCCCTCGCCGGTCGATTCAGCTGGTGTGGGAATTATGTGTGTTGACAAGATTTGTGTTTCTTCAGCGAGCGTTTATCCCCCCCACTCACCCGTCTCGGCTCCCGAGCTCCTCTTCAGACCTGGCGCGGCTCCCCCTCCGCTACTCGCTCGGCAAGAACCGGGCCCACCTGAACAGAGCCTGACGATATTTAAACCATCAGACAGGACAGGGCTGTGGTCACTGTATTTCAACGGCCCTGATCCTCGTGTTGATGCACAGAGAGCAGTACAGGCGGGGCACAGTCTCCTACACTGTTCAGTCTTCTCTCTAATATCACCCCCTTAAAGGACAGGATCCGTGTCTTTCAGGTGAGAAAGGAGCCGACAAACTGTCTCTGGTGCACCGGCAGGGAGGGTCACACCTGCGGATCTTCAGACAAGCATCGGGGTCCACCTGGGCTCCGGCTCCCCCGCGCAACGACACAAACCTCATCTGGCATCTCGGAGTCCTGTGACTGTCATCAGCCTGCGAGTCTACGTGCGTATGCGTGTGTGTGTACTTGTGCGTGTGCATGTGTTTGTGCGTGTGTGCGTGTCCAAGTGTGTACTTGTGCATGTGCATGTGTGTGTGTGTGTGTGTGTACGTGTACATGTGGCTGTGCATGTGCATGTCTACCTGTGTGTCTGTATGTGCATTGTGTGCATGTGTGTTAGTGTGCATGTATGCGTATATGTGTGTGAACATGTGGGTGTGCATGTGCATGTCTGCCTGTGTGTGAGTGTGTGTGTGTGTGTGTGTGTGTGCATGCTTATGTACATGTGTATTTGTGTGTACGTGTACATGTGGGTGTGCATGTGCATGTCCGCCTGTTTGTGTGTATGTGTATTGTGTGTGCGTGTGCGTGTGTGTGTGTATGTACGTGCGCAGGCAGATGTAAACGGGGAGCCTGGAGTTGCATTCGCGGTAACGAGATCACAAGAATGATTGGAAATCGACCGAAATTCAAAAGCTGTTTCAGGGCCTTTGTGTGGTTTTGATTTCAAGTCAAGTGATTTGATGAATCTGAGATTGCCGGCTGATGAGATTCTATTTTGGTTCGAGGGAGAGGGCACCGCGCCGGCCAGGCTCCACCGCGGGGATGTTGACTTTACATTACAGATCCCTGCTCCGCGGTTATCACCCTGAAATTGCTTTTCTTATTGTGAGGATCGCCTGACTGAGATTATTTATGTTAATGAGGATGAGAGCTGACAGCGATATCAGGGCTGAGGCGTTATTCCCCAAACCCCCTCCTCGGTGTATCTGGTGCTTTTAAACACGAGCCGCATTCGCCACACCTCGATTAATCCCCTTTCACTCCAACACGTTTTTATTTTATTTGATAGAGATGCCTTTTCCTAGTGATCACTACATAAGTGCATTATTAAATATCGCCCCGCAGGGGAGTGACGGTTCAAATCGCTTCAAAATCACTTCCATTCCAGCGAAACTCCGCAGAGTCTCCAAAACACATGCCGTAGATCGGAACACCACAGTACCAATTAGGAGAGAGATCATTTCCAGGCCAGTTAAAGCCCCAAAAGTTAACGAGACAGGGTCAATTAATATACTGAGACAATAACGATAAATACAAAAGTGTGGCACACACGACTGTGTCCTGGTTGCCTTCACTGGCATCTGATCCACACAGTCAATATTCCTCATTAGCTGCTGTCCTGTCGCAGGCCGCAGAGTCCGCCATCGCCGTAACTGCCGATACGGCTGCACCCGAATCGCCAACGCACTCTTCTCTACTTCTCCGCCGTCGCAATTACTCCAGCTGTTTTATACACCTCGTCTAGTAAGCCTTTACAATTAAATGATCCCGTTAGTTGGCACTGACCTCATTAAGCAGACGTGTGGGTTGGCAGGGACGGCAGGTGTTGGGATAGAGGACGCCGGCGTGAAGGACAGTCTGCGGTGGCAGCAGCTCTCCTGCCGAACTGTAATTAAAACAAACGAGACAAACCGAGGACGGAAATACCGAAATTGTCTGTGCCCATCTCTCGCTGCCGTTTTGCACTCTAATTCATTTCAATGAATCAAATCCAAACAAACAGACTGTAAATCCTGATTGCTTTCGCCCACCAGCTGCTTGAGTTTTTCGGAGAAACGACACGCTCTCCCGAGCACGAAATTCAAAGTTCAGGCAGGGAATCCAGTTACTTTTTTGTCAAGATTTCAGAAATTGTCCACACTGTATTATAGACCTTGCTGGGGAAAGTGAAATAAAAGAGAGAGATTTTGTGGTAGTTTTTTGGGGGAAAGTGTGCAAGGCAGACCAGAGCATCTCACAGCGCTATTAAATAACCATCGGCTCGTGTTAATAATTCATTCCCGATCTGAATACAGTGCCGCGATTCACCCGCACACTTAAATGTTTCAGTCGCTGGACCTTCAGGGGTGAGATTCACTTAGTTAATTGCCGTGGTTCAGAACTGCCACAGCACCGGGGGCGGGAAGGCTGTAGGATTTCTCCATATTTAGTCTGTCCTTCAATTTTACAGACAGACTGTGTTCCCCTGTGCTGAGAGGACCGGGGATGCCGTCTTCCTCCGTGGACAGACAGAGAGGAGGGGAGACGTCTGCCGGATGACAAGAGGGCCACCAGACGGGAGCAACGGGCAGGGTGGGGGGGCAACACCATTGAAGTACACAAATGCCCCGGGCTGGGGAGGGGTGGCGATGGCACTGGCCTATTGTTCCTGGCAGTTTGGGGGCTGCCATCCGCTTCGACGCCCCGCTGCTCAGTGCCGGTCTGGCCCCCAGCCCAATCAGTCCCGCCCCGGACCGGAGACAGCGCACTGGCTCTGCCCTCTCAGCACCGAGGTCCGGGCCGCTTCACTCGCCCCTCCAGGCCTTCAGGGGGACGAGCAGGAAGTCTCGTTCTGCACTATTTACTTCTTAAAAATCTCCTGGCTCTTGTGTGTGTGTGTGTGTGTGTGTGCTTCTCATCGAAACATGCTTCAGGGATTCGATTTTCGGTAATAAGGGAGACCATTAGCCCGTCCACACCGCTCAGCTCAGCACAGTGTTCACCGGCAGTTCCGGTCTGCTGAACTGAGAAACTGCCGAGCGGAGGAGGAGGGGAGCCGGAGAGCTGGACTCCGAGGCGGCGGGGAGCGCCCAGGTGCCGCGGATGGGCTTTTCGCACAGAGATCGTTCGCCTGGGGCTTTGATCGATCGGGTTTGGGTCCAATTAGCACAACAGTCACTGCCTGTGAATCTGTGCCGCTTTAAATCACACACGGTGCAGTAGAATAAAGAAGCACACAAGATATTGGTTTTTAGAGGCAGTGCAAGGCAGTTTCTCATTTTTCTACTCAATGGGAACAGAGACACACTCTTCGTCTCGTTTAGGGAGATCAATTAAAGTACAAATAGTGCCGTAGCTTTAGCCCGGGCTCCACTTGTTTTTCTTTTCTTCAGAGTCTGGTGCAGAAGCCTGTAAAATCACAATCCATCACTCAAGAGTCTTAGAGAGAAATAAAAATCCTGGGCCTGATAGGCACATGTGAGAGAGCCGAGTTGCAGGAAAGTGAAAGAGAAGTAATTGGCGGGTCGGGGCTGGGGGCCACAACTGAGGGACACAGATCTTGACACGACACAGGAGTGAATTCATTATGAAGCTGAAGTGATAAATGGGGAAGATACAGAATGCCCGGAGAGATGTGTTTGGTTCAGATATTATGAGGCGACACAAGACGCACAGCGGAAGGCTGGGAGACTGAGATGTGCTCAGGCAGGAATATAGTGTGTGTGTGTGTGTGTGTGTCTGTCTGTGTGAGATTGTCTGTGTGTGTATCTTTCTGTGTGTGTGTGTGAGATTGTCTGTGTGTGTGTGTCTCTGTGTGTGTGTGTGTGTGTGTGTGTCTTTCTCTGTGTGTGTGTGTGTGTGTGAGTGTCTGTGTGTGTGTGTCTGTGTGTGTGAGTGTGTGTGTGTGTGTGTCTGTTTGGGTCTTTCTCTATGTGTGTGTGTGTGTGAATGCGTGTGTGTGTGTGTGTGTGTATGAGTGTGTGTGTCTGTGTGTGTCTGTGTGTGTGTGTGTGTGTGTGTGTGAGTGTGTGTGTGTCTGTGTGTGTGTGTGTGTGTGTGTGTGTATGTGAGAGTGTCTTTGTGTGTGTGCATGTGTGTGAGAGTGTCTGTGTGTGTGTCTGTGTGTGTGTGCATGTGTGTGAGAGTGTCTGTGTGTGTGTGCATGTGTGTGAGAGTGTCTGTGTGTGTGTGTGTGTGTGTGTGTGTGAGAGTGTCTGTGTGTGTGTGTGTGTGTGTGTGAGAGTGTCTGTGTGTGTGTCTGTGTGTGTGTGAGAGTGTCTGTGTGTGTGTCTGTGTGTGTGTGTGTGTGTGTGTGTGTGTGAGAGTGTCTGTGTGTGTGTCTGTGTGTGTGTGTGTGTGTGTGTGTGTGAGAGTGTCTGTGTGTGTCTGTGTGTGTGTGTGTGTGTGTGTGTGTGAGAGTGTCTGTGTGTGTGTCTGTGTGTGTGTGTGTGTGTGTGAGAGTGTCTGTGTGTGTGTCTGTGTGTGTGTGAGAGTGTCTGTGTGTGTGTGTGTGTGTGTGTGTGTGTATGTGTGTGTGTGTGTGTGTGTGCGTGTGTGAGAGTGTCTGTGTGTGTGTGTGTGTGTGTGTGTGTGTGTGTGTATGTGTGTGTGTGTGTGTGCGTGTGTGTGAGAGTGTCTGTGTGTGTGTGTGTGTGCATGTGTGTGAGAGTGTCTGTGTGTGTGTGTGTGTGTGTGTGTGTGTGTATGTGTGTGTGTGTGTGTGTGTATGTGTGTGTGTGTGTGCGTGTGTGTGAGAGTGTCTGTGTGTGTGTGTGTGTGCATGTGTGTGAGAGTGTCTGTGTGTGTGTGTGTGTGTGCATGTGTGTGAGGGTGTCTGTGTGTGTGTGTGTGTGTGCATGTGTGTGAGGGTGTCACAGGGGTTCGCTGGGTGCAGTCGGGGTGATGCATTATTGAAGCCAGGGCTGGTGCTGAGAGCCCAGTTGCCATTGGATACGAGCCGCACACAGGGGAGGCTGGGTCAGCGCTTCTCTCAGCGCTGATCTCTCACGGAGAAGAGCGAGGAGCGAGAGAGTCCAGCTGGACGGCTGATCAATTAACCCCCCGACCCTGCGACTCGAGCACGCCTCACACGTGACACCGGGTTGCACAGTCAGCGCTGACAGCGGCCCCTAATCCCAGACCAGACAGGGTGTAATTACTGGACTTGGGTCCCTCGGTGCCAGCGTCCACCAGGGTCCTCTTGGGAAACAGACGAGGTACACACACCCCAAATCCCCATCCAAACAATGTGGGGAAGCAATAAAAAAGACAAACACAATGCTAGGGTATATTGTCAAAAGTGTAGAATTGAGAACAAGGGCAGTGATGTTCAGACTGTACAATGCACTAGTTAGAGCTCATCTGGATACTGTGCACAGTTCTGGGCTCCACACTTCAAGAAAGATATCGCTGCTCTAGAGGCAGTTCAGAGGAGAGCAACCAGACTTATTCCAGGTCTGAAGGGAAAGTCCTACTGAGAGACTGAGGACCTGAACCTTTTCACCCTGGAACAGAGGAGACTACGTGGGGACTTGATCCAAGTCTTCAAAATCATGAAAGACATCGACCACATCAAACCAGAGGAGCTTTTCCAGATCAGTAGGGACACACGCACCCGGGGACACAAATGGAAATTGGGCTTCAAGGCATTCAAGACAGAAAACAGGAGACACTTCTTCACACAGAGAGGCGTCACAATCTGAACCAACTCCCCAGCGATGTGGCTGAAGAGACAATTTGGGAACATTCAGAAACAGACTGGATAGGATCCTTGATCACTTAGTTATTAATGGACACCAAACGAGCACGATGGGGTGAATGGCCTCCTCTCTTGTCAACTGTCTTAATCTAGAAATTTCAGAGCCTCTGTGCTCCAAATTGGGCTGCCAGGTTCCCATTGCGTTTCATCTGCCCTTCCAACTGCATTCACTAAATAAACACAAAACATCAACAGAGGGGTATTAAAAACTCTGAGTCATTTTCATAAGCATCGTTTGACATTTGAAGTGAATATCAATAGCAGCGAGCCGCGGTACGAACAGCTTTTTCAAACCTCGTTTCACCAACAAAACAGTGATACGCCGAAACTTCAGCTCGGCTCCAATCTGAGTTTTTCAATGTCATTCACCGCATCCAGCTGCTGAACGCAGAAGTCAAGCTGGCTTCTGTCATCGTAGCCGGCAGGCAGTGTCGGGGTTTTAGCCAATGGGCTGCCGGGAGGAGAAGTCGAAGGGGCGCGTGTGTGACTCCCCAGATGAAAGTGACGCAACACACCGAAACATCTGTAACGTTGCTCCTGCACGTGCAGTGAGACCGGCCTCCAGCTCTCTCCGGCACGGCAGCAGGAATTGGGAGTGCAGGGTAGTGCCCCCCCCCCGAGATCCACAGCGGGAGGCCCCCGGTGCAAGAGAACGGATAACTGGCCGCTCGGGACTTGGACTCTCAGACCTGGCGCTGATCCTCCTGGGGGGGTGGTTGGCACAGAGTCTCGGTGCCGAGCCAAACGCACAGAGCCACTGAGGAGTGGGGGTGTGTACGGAGGGGGGGGGGTTGCCTAAGGGACGGAGCTTCACCTCCACAAGCTGCTGCCCGTCGCTCCGAGCCCACCCCCCCTCCATCAGCAGCAGGCCAGGACTAGTCTCCATGGAAACCAGGTCACGGTGCCACGGCAAAGCGAAGCGTGCGATTCGCGGCTGCGACGGTTACAGGAATCTGTATCGATTTTGCCTCCACATGGGCGTAAGACTTAAGTACATCACAGCGCCAGGGAGGACGAGAGCCCGGTATCCCCCCCACACGCACAGGCAGGTGACCCGAGTGTCTGCAGTCAGTGCCCAGCACAGGACCGGTTCACCGTCCGCCACAGCCTGCCCACACCGCCTCCACTGCCGCTGACCCGACTCTCGGTACATACAGCCGGAGTCACTCTGGAGCCACGGGCACCACGGAGGAAGAAGAAAAGCAGGGGGAGAGAAAACCTCACGCTTTCTGAAAGCGGTTCGGTGAAACGGAAAAGTTTAATCGCATTAGGACATTTCCCCCCCCCCCGCTTTCACTTGCAAATTCCTCAGCCGGATTTTCTCCCGCTCTGATCTCGCTGCTCAGGGACACAGATACCGGGGAGATAAGAGTTCTTCACACTGGCGGTATTACTGATGCAAAATTAAAGCAGTTTTTACCACACCTGGGGTGGGGGGGGATGGGGAAATGACCTCCAATTATCTCCCCTCCCCCCTTTCCTCTCCTCTCCTCTCATCCCCTTCCCCGTTTCTCCTCCACTGCTCTCTCTCTCTCTCTCTCCTCCCCTCTGACCCCCCACCCCCGGTCTTGTTCTCTAATTCCATTTATCCTCTTATAAAAGACAGAGATCAAAGGTGGGGGCGCCTTACCACTCCCGGCCTTTGTGCCGTCGCTTTAACAGGGAGACACATTATCTGCCGTGAATATAGCACTTTTGGGGGGGGGAGGTCGATCTTTGTCCGTCTTTTCCGGTTCGTCCCACGATCGACAGCTCCCATTGTCGTGCCCCGCCAGCCTCTCCACCGCCACACCACCTGAAGAGCCACGAGGATTAGGCAGTAAAGTTCAAAGCCGCGCCGTGTGGAGGGGGGGGGTGACTAATGGGAATGTGGCGTGCTCTTTGCTCGGGGGGGCGGCAGCTCGCACAGACCCTCGGCCTCCTGGAACCCGTTCGGCTTGACAACTCCAATCACAGGCAGGCGCTTGACGGTACAGACTGCCTTTGATTGTTGAAAAGAAGCAGAGCGTTGGGGGAGGGAAACGAATCTTTAAATCCGGGGGGCACCCAGCCGGGCAGACGAGTGAGCCGAGCCGGACAGAGACGTGGGGTCTGGGGTCCTGTGTTCGTGTTTGTGGTCTGTCCGTGTTGTTGTCCGGGGGCTTTGCCGTGTTTGTGTCGACCGCACCGTTCCCGGATCCCGGCGACTATAATTCACCAGCCGCTGTGCTGTAATTTCCTCATATCGGGCCCCGCACTGCTGCTTTAAAACCGCGATGAGGTCAGAGCGGCCGAGCTCTGTGACTCACTGCCGCCCCCCCACGCTGATCCTAACGAGCGTGGATCAATGAGGGATTGATTGGGTGGATTTTATACAGAATAAATAAATAAATAAATAAGTGAAATTCCAGCCTCGGAATTTGACCGCAGCCCTCATGTGTTGAGCCGGGCACACAGACACAGCGTCGTAATGAACAGTACAGAACATCTTCCATAAGGACCTGTACCCCGTGTCTTTGTTTCTTAATTGTCTGTTCTCCTTTTCTGGTGAATTACACTGGGGGGAGAGCCGGCCAGGGAGCTGAACTATATATATTGTTTAAAGTGAAGAAATTAAGCAAAATGCTCGAGGAAAGCCCTAAAGTATAGCAACAGAGCTCTCCAGACACGACAGCTAAACCCCTGAACTTCACTCTCTGCAAACCCCGGTGATTGTTCCGCACCGAGCAGGACGGCCTGCCAGAGGAGCCCCTAGAGGCGGTGTGGGGAACTGCAGGAGTCCACTGCGGGAATTCCTGGACACCTGTGGGGTGCGAGTGTGAGTGAATGTGAGTCTGTGTGTGTGAGTGCGTGTGTGTGTGAATGTGTGTGAGAGAATGAGTGTGTGTGTGAGTGTGTGTGAGAGAGTGAGTGAGTTGGACTGGGGCCTGGACCTCGTGATGCCTTTGTTGGGGGAACAATCCCGCACCTGTTCCCCAGTCCAGCCGCACACATTAATAACGCAGCGCTGCCCCCCCCCCAGTGTGCAAGACTGGCAGAGCGCCAGGCTGGAGGTAATGAGTCGCTGCCCCCCCCCCCCGAGCCCAGCAGGGGTCCGGCGGACAGGCCGCGTCTCAATGGGAGATAAAGTGGTTTACAGACCGGCCTCTCACTGTAGCCACACATTCAGACCTGCTGACACAGAACAGCGGCCTGGTGCGTCAATCTGAGGAACATGCTGCTGTCCAGCGTGTCGACTGAACACGGATGAGAAGCAACACACAATCATAGCACAGAGCAGGGAATGGCTTCCTCTCACCTCACATTGTGTTAGTGTAATATTGTGAGCTGACAGTTGTGTTTATGCGTGTGTGTTTAGCTGTGCATGTGTATGTGTGTGTGTGTGTGTGTGTGTGTTTGCGTGTGCGTGTGCGTGTGTGTTTGGGTTTGAGTGTGTGTGTGTGTGTGAGTGTCAGCATCTGTGCCGTTTGCTGACCTCTAGTCGCCCGTCCCTCGCTGACCTCACTGACTGCTCCAGCACATCCTCCGTAACCGCGGACCCCCATCAGCACCGCTCGGCCCCCCGCCCCCCAGCGAGTGCGTCTGAGCTGCCGTGTGCCGCGCCCGGCAGCCTGACTCCCCGGCCCCGCCGCTCGCCCTGCGCTCTAATTACTCCGCTCTCCCCGGCACCGAGGCCTCTGTATGATAATGAGCCGCGACGCTGGCCTTTAAATGTCAGCCATTCAATTCAAACAAAGCGGCCCGTCCCCAGTGCGTCGTGGCTCGGTCCCAGCCGCGGCTCCTTCAATATTATGACTGGCCGCCGCAACGCGAGCGGTAATTAGCGGATTCTAATTAAGATGAATAAATATTTTATCTCAGCCGAGCTAATTACAAGGAAGCATATGAAAGTGGGAGGATGTGCCGGTCTCCAGGGAGACGGAGGGCCGGGGGGGGGCGGCTGCCGTCACCGGAGCTCGGAGACAGAGGCTGCTGTGAGGCCGGCCCCCCGCGGCACCCCCTCGCCCCGCACACACACACACACACCTGCACAAGCGATACACACACCGCTACACAGCACTGGCAGCCACACAGGACCGGATATGGGTTTCAAGCGCAGTTCATATAGATCCCCCTCCCTGTTCTTGCGCATTACATTTAATTACCCTTTACAGCAAATCCCCCTTGACAGTAAAACAGGAATGCATAAAGCTCTCATTTACATCTCTCTCCCATTATTATCATTTTCAAACTGTCCTTTCTGGCCTCACAGCCTTGTTTTAAAAGCAGCCAAAATAAAACTATTGAAAAGTTAACATTAACTATCGAAGGCACCCCAGTGGCGGTTCTAGACCCTTTCAAATGGGGGGGCATGGCTAGGGCCAGTTGTAATATTAGGGGGGCCATGAATTTCTGCGGGGGGCGGCGGGTGTTTTGTCCGTGATGCTCGGTTAGCTCGGTGGGTGTTAGTTAGGGGGGCCACAGGGGGCGCCAAGCTTGCTGGCCCCACCCCTAAAACCCGCAGTGTTGTCAGATTCCAGATGCACCGCTTCCTCTTCCTGTCCCCCGGTGACGACGCTCCCCCAGACCCCATGGGGCAACGACGCCGGGGTGCGGGCGGGGCGGAGGCCCAGGACAGCCGCCGGGGAGTCTGGCACAGCTGGCAGGGCGATGGGGATGGGGAGCTCAGAGGCCGTGGGCTCAGATCCTCCTGGCTCTGCTCTGGACAGCTGTTTCATCAGACATTGGCATTCACACAGCAAGCCCCCCTGCCCCCTCGCCTTCTCTGGTGCCGTCAGTGCCGTCCCCATCCATCATCAGAGCCGGCCTCCGTCCCCCACGTCCCTCTGCCCCCCCACGTCCGCGGTCCTAAGCAACAGTATCGAGGCTGAGACGTCCTGGCGGGGATCCCACAGGCCAAGAGGGACTGTCCAGAGCCCTGCAGACTCAGATACGAGGGCAGAGTCCCAGCTTTTCTCTGCCCCCCCGCTTCGTCTCCTGCCCCCTGAAAATGAAAACAGCTTCCTCCTCCTCCTCCTCCTCTCCTCTCCTCCACTGAGAGCATTGTCCATTCCCTGGTCACTGGTCACTCGAGCAGCTGAGCAAAGTGGGAGCCACAATTTGAAACCGACTCTGGAACAGAAATCAGATTCAAACAGAGGAGTTTGACCCCCGACTGTCACCCCTCCACACACACATACACTCTCTCTTTCTCTGGACGGAGGTCTGGATTTTCCTCCTCATACAATAAACGATAAACCAACAGCACAGACTGACCCAGGCGGGCAGTGCAGGCGCGGCCCAGGGGAGGCTGCCCGTGTTCACACATCTGATCTGTTCTCACTCTACGTTTCAGTGTCACGACTGACCCGTGTGGAGTTCAGCAGGACACTATAGAAATAAGAAAGAAAGAAAAGGAAAAGAGTGAAGGAAGGAAGCAGAAGCAGAGAGGAGAGGACAGCTCAGACACCAGAGATTTATCTTCTCCAGATAGGCAGTCAGGACAGAAGGCAGTAGCGATGTCTGCTCCAGATTGGACCCTCGCAGCTCTGTAGCCCAATTCCACACGGGACCCCCGTCAGAGGGGCTCCACTCCTCTCCTCTCCTCTCTGTCCCCAGAGTGCGCAGCATCCCCAAACTCTCAGGGGCCCAGAGCCCAGTCACAGCAGCACCACTAGGCTACACTGCCCCCTTGTGCTGGAATCAAGAACTACACCTCCTGCCACTGACACCAACGATATACACCAATCAGCCATTACATTATGGCATTATATAACATTATATAATATTGTGTAGGTCCCCCTTTTTCTGCCAAACCAGCCCTGACCCGTCGAGGCATGGACTCCACTAGACCTCTGAAGGTGTGCTGTGGTATCTGGCACCAAGACGTTAGCAGCAGATCCTTTAAGTCCTGTAAGTTGCGAGGTGGGGCCTCCATGGATCGGACTTGTTTGTCCAGCACATCCCACAGATGCTCGATTGGATTGAGATCTGGGGAGTTTGGAGGCCAAGTCAACATCTTGAACCCGTGATTCATCAGACCAGGCCACCTTCCTCCATTGCTCCGTGGTCCAGTTCTGATGCTCACGTGCCCATTGTAGGCGCTTTCGGCAGTGGACAGGGGTCAGCATGGGCACCCTGACTGGTCTGCGGCTACGCAGCCCCATACGCAACAAACTGTGATGCACTGTGTGTTCTGACTCCTTTCTATCAGAACCAGCATTCACTTTTTCAGCAATTTGAGCTACAGTAGCTCGTTGGTTGGATCTGACCACACGGGCCAGCCTTCGCTCCCCACGTGCATCAGTTAGCCTTGGCCGCCCATGACCCTGTCGCCGGTTCACCGCTTTTCCTTCCTTGGACCACTTTTGATCGGTACTGACCACTGCAGACTGGGAACACCCCACAAGAGCTGCAGTTTTGGAGATGCTCCGACCCAGTCGTCTAGCCATCACAATTTGGCCCTTGTCAAAGTCGCTCAGATCCTCACGCTCCCCATTTTTCCTGCTTCTAACATCAATTTTGAGGACGAAATGTTCACTTGCTGCCTAATATATCCCACCCACTGACAGGTGCCATGATAACGAGATTATCAGTGTTACTCACTTCATCTGTCAGTGGTCATCATGTTATGGCTGATCAGTGTATATAAGAACATAAGACAGCGTCCAATCGAGAGGAGGCCATTCGCCCCATCATGCTTGTTTGGTGTCCATTAATAACTAAGTGATCCAAGGATCCTATCCAGTCTGTTTCTGAATGTAGATACACCTCTACCCTGATATAATGTGGTCAAGCAAAAATGTTTTCAAAAGTCGAAACACAAAGCTGTGCGCATTTACACAGTTTTTTCACTTTCACTCAGATCTTCACTGCATAAAAACAGTCATCCGCAAATCATTATTAAAGTCATATCGTTGACAGTTTAAATCCCTTCATGAAATTTGTTTAGCGTCATTGTAACCTTTTCTATCAGTCTCCAAAATATTTTCAAACTATTTCATAATTAACAGATCGTATTACTTAACAATGTCCGTGTAACATAGTTGGCCCAGTGACAAAGTGGCCTGTGCTCCTGTCTGCTAAAACACCCAAATCCTTTTTCACAACAATTTGTAAGAATGTGTCCTTACAATTTTCTGATATTTTATGTGGATTTTTCATTTTCCTAACCAATACACACAGACCAAACAATTGCTGTTGATGAAACCACGTGGTTGCATTTAGCAGTGTTCAGTACATGTTTTAAGTAAGCTTATAAAAGAAGTGTTTGTATATAAAGATAGGAGACACAATGTATCCACTGTAAAACAGATTTATTTACTCTATACATCCTGTGAGCTCTGACAGAAATTATTTGCTGACTTTAATACCGGAAATACTCGAGGCCATAGCATTTTCCATATATCGTGGTTTCACCTGTAATTCTATAAGATGTTTGGCTCCCGAGGGCCACGTTATATCGGGGTAGAGGGTGTGTATATATTATTGATTTGTATGTTTGTGTTTGCATTTCTTTCCTGCATTTACTTTACAGTTCCATCTGTACAAGACAAACTGGCACAGAGAGAGGGAGTGGAGATCAGGATGTGGTTCAGCACCCGCGGTCAGAAACGTCCCACACAGAGGCCCCTCCTGGGCCGCGTGCCGGGCTGCAGTCACACAGCCGCTCCTATCCTCGCCCCCTCGCACGCCTGCCGCGCCTCGCACTCCTCCGCGGTCCCGCAATCGCTCCCCATCCACCGCCGCCCCCGCGCTCCTCCCCACAGCCTGGCCGAGGGTCAGCCCGGGCGAGCTTAACGCAGCCTTCCGCACCGGGGAGGGACGCGCACAGACTCCCGGGCTCACCAGCTGTTTCTGTGACTGTAATCCCGGCACAAAACCTGCAAGAGGCCAGCGCCAGGGTTTCACCACACTAATTATCACACCCTGAGTTTACATACTTTACAGGGAACAATCTGGGAACATTGACATCAGTACATAGATCACCACGCCACCCACACGCTTAGGATACCAACAAAAAAAACACCTCTGAACAACAAAATTATAAATCAAGGAAATGCGTTAACACCCCCGCTCCACCAGGCCTGCTGACCCACTCACACTCTCTCAGCTGGGGCCCCAAGTGTGGGACAGGCCCCAGACTGCCAGGTGTCTTTCTTGTCCGGGCAGGGGGATTTCGCTTATTAATAAAAGACACGTGGACGGCGCTTCCTGCGGAGGAGGAGCAGAGCGGGGGGGTCTGTCAGCCCCCAGACTGGGAGGGTTGAAACCGATCTCCCAGGTAACCGGCCCGGCGGTCAGGCTAAGCTGGAGAATCAGAGCCAGCTGCTTCCCTGGGTTACGGCACAGGCGCGCCGCCGGTGCAAATCTCCTGATTGCGCCGGTCACATGACAGGAAGCCAGGCCAATAAAGAGGCAAATAACAATAATTCAATAAATAGACAATGGAATGAATAAGCCGTAGAAAAAGCCTGCTTCACTTACCGGCAGGCGACACACAGCCAATTTACAATAACCGTGCAGCACAGTAAAACGTGGACAGCAGCCACAGGGTGACCTGAGCGCGGTTCTTTGTGACAGGTACAAAAGACATGTATAAGAAAACAACAGCGGTAACGAATCGACTGCCGAGTCTCAGTCCGGTGCCGGGGTGTTCTGACTGGCAGGGCTGTGCTGTGAGACAGGTGAGCGGCGGGATTGATCTTCCAGGATCTGCTGTTTGTTGTCAACCAGGTGAGGGGGCCCACCCAGTTGTGGCCCCCGTCTCTCTCTCCCTCCCAGCTGGGCTGCGCGGCCCCTGGGCAGGGTGGTCCCGGGGTTGGGGGGGGCAGTGCAGACACACCTGCTTGCCGCAGTGGAAACTTGCAGCGGAGGGATTACAAGATAACCAGCTTACTGAGGCGCTCATGTGATGGCTGTGGTCGCTGCTGACCCTGCTTACACACTCAGATTACCCAAAAGGTGGAAGCAGCTTTAGTGCACCTGTGCTCTATGCCTTGGGACCGCCGGCGCTGAGGGCCCTGCATCCCGGAGACACCGTGCCGACGCAACCAGGACCTTCCAGCCCCGAGGTGAGAACCAGCCTCTCTGGACCCCCGAGCCACCCTCTCAGTCTGTTGTAGCTGCACACAGCCCTGCCCCGTCTCACTGTCTCCCTCTGTCTCTGTGTCCCTCTCTGTCTCTGTCTCCCTCTCTCTGTGTATCGCTCTGTGTCTCTGTCTCTCTCTGTGTGTCTCTGTGTGTCTCTGTGTGTCTCTATCTGTGTCTCTGTGTCTCTGTGTTTGCAAGCATTGTGTTGTGTGAAATGCAGTTTTATCGCAATCTGTGATATTTACATTGCTTTACACAATTTTGCGTTTGTTGTTGTTGTTAATATTAATGGAGATTAAGTTAAACAAAATCTGACTGCCCCAGAGTGGGAAAACTGCCACACTGTACTGCTGGGATCCCAAGCAGGAATTGTGTCCCAAGTCGAGCCTCTTCTAACTTCAGCACAAACACTTCAGAGCAGGACGTACATAGATTATTGACAGCGCTTAAACACTCTCAGAACAACACCTATAAAATCTGCTTTTAGCACGGACACACGTTGATATTTTCATCAATTACAGGTGGAACGTAAATCAGACATTCGTGTCTAATGGTAATAAAACTGGCCCAGGGAGAGTCAGCAGCTGTGCGGGTCGACACACTAAACTGCTTCTCTCAGACGTCCTGGATTCCTGTCCTGCTGTTTCATGACCCGTATTAGCTGCCATCCTGATCCGCCTGCAAATTATACTGTCCCTCAGCTGAGGAAACTTCAGTGCGGCCAGTGGATGGACTTCTCTGAGGAGGAGACTTAAATCCTCGTTTTACTTTTTTGGAGGGTGGAAAGTATATCTGTAGAAATGTTCACAAACACGACCACACGCACCACACACACACACACAGACCTATCACAATGAACAGCTTATTGTGTTCAATGTCTTGCGGTTGAAAAGTGCCTGCCTGTGAGCGCTGTACTGGATCAATGGATTAGTCAGCAGACAAAGGGGGATTTTGTCACAGAATAAGGATTGGGCGTCTGTTAGGAGAGCACTAAAGAATAATCTAATTAAAGAGACATTTAATTACCTTAGCAAGCAGCCCTGCTTTTCCACCCTGAACCACGAAAGCAAAACAAAAACAGTTCAGCTGGGACGGCATGGCCTGCACGAGCCTGGGGAAGGGCGAGTGTTTGAACGTGGCCCCACCACCGGGCCCTCAGCACCACAGTGCTGACACAGCACCCAGCCCTGCACCCCCAACCCTCCGCTGATACAGAATGGAAGTGTGTCAGGGATCGTGGTCCGGCTTCAACAGAGACCTGAGATTAAATCCTAGACCTACAGACTCCAGCTCAAGAAGAAATGTGAACACAGACATATATTTTAAATGTCATTACAGCTCACACCTCTATCTGTGCAGATTCACTCAGAGTAAGGCAACAAGTGCTGTGTATACAGCTCTGTATGAACTATACTTCACCACGTGTGTACCATGTTACACCACACTGCACCTTGCTGTATTTTACCACAGTGCACCACACTGCAGTCTTCTAGGGGACAAATGTGTCACAGAGTCAAATTTGGCCAGAAGTCCCTTAGGAAATGTCTTGTTCCCTTATGACACCTTGAAGCCGCCTTCTGTCACACGGTGTCTTTTCCTTATTGGGTGCGAATTTGCATGGGGCTTTCCATTGTATGATCAATAATAATAATACATACATATAATCAAAGTAACTGAACACACACGCTACACTACAGCTACTAACCTGCTTAGTAACTTTTACACACTATTCGAGATGCACACGACTCCTACGCTAAACTCTACTCCTGCTACTGCTATTACAAACTTTACAAAATAACACGTCCAATAATATACCCCGCGCACATCACTGGCAGGTCAAGTATCTTCGGATAATTTCAATTCTGTTTCAAATATAACAAGCCGCAGTGGGTACTTACCTAAGAGCAGAGAATCAGCGACACAGAGGCGCATCAAACACTGAACTAACCTGCAGTGTGACAGCAGGCACACAATCATCGTGGCTATGAGTTCAAAACACTTAGAAATATAAAGGTTTAATTTACTTTCGTTGGCTTAATTGAGCTCTTGCGAGGCTACAGGTTTAATACATACGGCTGCCTCTTCAGGAGGAAAGGTGCCTCTGTTTGCTTGCTTGCCGGACCCCCGCGCTGTTAGGGGGGTGCTGGACAGCGCCGCGGTGTCGCAGGTCCGTCCCGGCGCTGTGAGCGGAACACCGGGGCGGGTCCAGAACTTTTCAAGTGTGGTGGGCAGCCAGGACGGGACAAAGATGTATCGTGGCGATTTCGCCTTGGCTTTGTCTAGATCGGATAGTTCCCTTGTGATTGTGACGTCATACACATCATAGCCATTTAAGAATTGCGTGTTTTTTAAGTTCGAAATGACGAATTGCGTGGCGGTTAGGCAGTATGGCTTACAGATCAAGCTACATGATACATACAAAACATGTAAACATAAAGTGCTTAGCTACCTACATTTGTCATTTATTTGTAATACCTCAAAAATCACCAAATGCTGCTTTTATCAATTTTACTATAAGTGTAATTGACTCATTCACAGCAGTCCCAACCCTGATTGTGAATCAAAGCTATTGTTTCTAGGTTGTAATAGCTAGCTGCTAATCAAACAGGATGCACTGCTGGCATGCTCATACAGTCAACATGTAACAGGTGACTGTTAGCAACAAACGAAATCCTTCACGTTTAGCTGTCAAGAAGTTTCGTACTTACGTGAAGAAGAGGTTACTCGCAGATCTCTCGGGTGGATGCGGTCCGTCGTGCATGGGTCAGGTGGGAAAGTCTATTTCAGCCTGAGTGAATTTGCTACTATAAAATAGGCTCACGTTTACCAAACCTACCACGATCATGGCAGCCTCACACAGTCAGAGGCAGGGAAATATTGATTATACATTTTTGTAATTAAATTAATTCACGTTCATTATTAATTAAGAGGGACTACTACTAATATCATTTTTACAGTTTTAGTGATAAAATAAGCTGTGGCTTTGACAGGAATCTTTGCCATTTCTTTAACATGGCACACTATACACTTTAGTATGTTTTTACCATGTTTTTTTTTCCCCCTTGGTTTTACATAATATCTATTTCATACCACACCTCAAGTCTCACACACAGGTCTCACGCCTCAGCACTCATCTCACTCTGACACTCATCTCCCCGCGTCGACAAATCCCCCCCCGGAAAAACACCGCTGCCAGCTCCCACGTTTGGAGATGCCCTTTGTAGGGTGCATTGTTGTGAATCAGAACACAGCCAATGTCTGTGTGTGTATGTGTGTGTGTGAGTGTGAGTGTGTGTGAGTGTGAGTGTGTGTGAGTGTGAGAGTGAGTGTGTGTGTGTGTGTGAGTGTGAGTGTGAGTGTGTGTGTGAGTGTGTGTGTGTGTGAGTGTGTGTGTGAGTGTGAGTGTGAGTGTGAGTGTGTGTGAGTGTGAGTGTGTGTGTGAGTGTGAGTGTGAGTGTGTGAGTGAGTGTGTGTGTGTGTGTGTGAGTGTGAGTGTGTGTGTGTGTGTGTGTGAGTGAGTGAGTGTGTGCATGTATCTGTGTGTATGTGAGACAGTGAGTAATACCAAACGAGCTCAATGGGTCAAATGGCCTCCTCTCGTTTGTTAACTTTCTTATGATATAGAATCGCTGTGCAAAATGTATTGAATAAATATTACTATGAAGCACAAAAGCTGTGGGAGAAGTTAGTGATTACTGGAACAGACTATAATAATAATTATTATCATTATTATTATTATTACGCTCAGCCTGTTCCCTTGGCTGAGGGCAAATAGCTATTTAGAGACAGCAGGAATCTCCTTCATTCATTAATAATAATAATAATAGTGTGACACAATAAGTGTTTAGCAGGCTTTGTGTTCCCCACACACACCTGTTCAGTATCCAGCTCAGTCCCAGCAGGGCATTGTGGGAGCAGCAGACCCCCAGTTCCTCAGCTCCCCTGTGAGCCACACAGCTGGGGGAACACACCAAGTTCCCAACCTGTCAATCAATTAAATTACATTAAATTACATCACATTAAATTAAATTAAATACCTACACACTGAAGTCCGTGCCTGCCCGTGTGTCTGCAGAGTGATGCTGCGGTGCGGGCAGCTTGTGCCCTGACTCCGACTCCGAGCTGCTGCTGTGAGGAGCATGGCTGCAAAAGAGCGGGGGCCCCTGAGAGCCCTCCTCCTGCTGACCCTGGGGGGGGTCCTTCGCTCCCTGGTGGGAGGTCTGCAGCCCGCGCACCCCCCCCTGCTGCCCGGACAGCCCTTCCTGATGCTCTGGGGGATCCCTGACACCCTGTGCGAGGGTCGCCCGGACCCCAGCGCCTTCGGCATGGTGGTGAAGGGGGGGGGCGCCACACAGAAGTTTGCCATTTTCTACCCAGACACTCTGGGGCTGTACCCCTACTACGACCTCCAGGACCAGCCCGTGGCAGGGGGGCTGCCCCAGCACAGCAGCCTGGACATGCACCTGCTGAAGATCGAGGCCGACGTGACGGCCGCCCTGCCCCCCCCGGACTACGCTGGCCTGGCCGCCATCCACTGGGAGGAGTGGGCGCCGCAGTGGAGCCGGAACCGCGGCAAGAGGGAGATCTACCAGCAGCAGTCGCGCCAGCTGCTTCGGCAGTTCTTCCCCGACTGGACACCCGCCGAGCTGGACAAGTGGGCACAGGTGAACATCCAGCTCTGATCTCCCCTCCATCTGATAACTGTCCCCTGTCCCCACATAGCTCAGTTATAACCACAATCATAGCTCAGTTATAACCACAGTCACATTCATGGCTTAGTTATAGCTATAATCATAGCTCAATTACAGCCAGTCACAGTTTGTGTAGTTGCTGGGCTGGGGGGGGGTGCGTGGCTTGTGCTCACCCTCACTGTGTCTCGTGTCCCGGTGCCGCTCTGCAGGTGGACTTCGAGGCTGCCGCCCAGGCCGTGCTGCTGGAGACGCTGCAGGAAGCCCGCAACCTGCGGCCACAAGCCCTCTGGGGCTTCTCTCCATACCCCGACTGCTACAACTCCGGCCCTGGACAGCGCCTGGCCAACTACAGTGGCTGCTGCCCGGCGGCGGAGATGGCGCTGAACGATGAGATGCTGTGGCTATGGAAGAAGTCGGCGGCACTGTACCCCTCCCTGTCACTGGACAAGCTGGTGGGTGGCACCCAGGGGGCGCGTCTCTACTCCTCCAATCAGATCCGAGAAGCGCTACGAGTGGCAGCCCTGGCTGGGACCGCCTACGACCTCCCCGTTTTCCCATTGGTCAAGAGCGTCTACTCCTCCACCAACACCTTCCTGTCCGAGGTGAGCGTCAGCCGGCAGGGCAGTGCCATAACTATACAACCGATTGTGACTTCAATTATTTATTCCTTGGGCTGATAATTTATTCATGTGGCAGCTTGTTTCCCTGCAGGAGAGTGAATGTATCCTCATGAAGAGGTATCAACAAGGATCACAGTGCTACGTGTCCGATCCCAGGCTGCAGTGATTCTGTCACCGTGATTGTTTTCAGTGGCGGGGAGTGAAAGGCCCTGATCTCAATGGCTGGTGGCATCACCACACCAGTATTGCAGCTGTGGAGAACTCAGGGCCTGATAAGAGAAAATCGTTTTACAGAAAATCTCTGAACTTCAGATTTCTGTTTACCGAAAAACCTGAACCTTCTGCCGCCCCCCTCCACACAGTCATCCATTTTAAACAGCCGTCGGCTTTTCAGGGTTTAACTTGCTGTTCCATCTCGGGCGAGAGCGGAGGCACAGAGCTCCTGTCAGCCAGGAGAGTGATAGATTAATGGGGTTTGTGACTCACTGCCAGATAGTATCTCCCCGTGCATGGGCGGCGGCAGCCCTGACAGAATCTCTGGCGCCGTGTTAAGACTCTGTGTCATAAAGCAAAGGCACGGCCAGACAGAGGGGCGGGGGGACGAAGGGTGGGCGTGGGTGCGCTGGGGGGGGCTGAGCTTCACTTCAACACAGCTAACTTACTTTGGGTGTCTTGGCACTTTCTACGTCACGCACTGTTTAACCAGATGGGTACCCGTGCTGTGTGCTGTGAAGAGAGAGCGAGCAACGCAGTGTCTACTGTCCCACTGTGTCTGACCCCCAGCCTGTCTGTCCCGCAGGCGGATCTGATCAGCACCGTCGGGGAGAGTGCTGCCATGGGGGCCGCTGGCATCATCATCTGGGAGAAGTTCTTCTCCACCAAGACCCAGGTAACCATCCCAGTGTTCATCCCTTCATCCATCACTCTGTCTCCATCCATCCATCTATCTCTGCATCCATCTATCCATCATTCCATCTCCTGACCCCCCTGACCCATCCCTGGTGTTTTCGTTGGCAGAGAGGCTGCTGGGAGCTGGCAGACTTTGTGCGGGGGGTGCTGGGCCCATACGCGGTGAACGTGACAGTGGCGGCACAGCTGTGCGCAGAGGGGCTGTGCCGGGGGCGTGGCCGGTGCGTGCGCAAGAACCCCGAGGAGCCCGCCTACCTGCACCTGCCTGCGGGCAGCTTCCGGCTCTCGCCCGACCCCAACGGCACCCAGGACAGCCTGCTGGCGCTGGGCGAGCTGCAGCACGGCGACCTGGAGGCCTGGCGCCGCCAATTCCACTGCCAGTGGTACGAGGCCCTGGAGGGCACGGCTGCTGACCAGGTGTCTGTGGGGTCAGGGGTCAGCAGGAAATCTGAGAAGAAGCCCCTGCTGACAGAGAGCCCTATGCTGACCGGGAGCCCCACCCTGATCTTGAGCCCCACCCTGACCTCAAGCCCCACACTGACCGGGAGCCCCACGCTGAACCACGGCGCCCCCTGTCTGCTCTGCGGCAGGCCCCTGCTGCTGCTGCTCGGGGTCCTGGCCTGCCTACCCGCCTGCGGACTAAGCTGACACCCCTGTCCCTCGGCCCAGCTCGGCACGTCTCCCGGCTCACAGCGTCCGCACACCCTCAGAGGCCCAGGAGTCTGGCACTACCAGCACCACACCGGGAGCAACACCCGCCCCCCACCCTATTTCTGTCCCAGTGAACGGGACGCACTGACACGGCCCCCGTACCCCACCCTTCAGTGCGAAGTATTGTTTCTCTTTTTCGTTTATTTGATTTCCCTTTTTTATTTTCTTTTGTACTGTATTTTTTTGGTTTCTCAGCAATGCTTTGCTGTGCTTGCCTATACTGTACTGTGGGTGTTTGTTTGATTTGTACATGTCAGAAGACAGGGCTGGGGGGGGTGGATAAAAGCAAGAAAAAGAGGAACAGAAAAGGGCTAAATTTATCCTGCACGGACACAGACTCTGCAATAAGCGTTGGTGAATGCAGAGCCCCTCCTCTCGGCTGTTATCCTCGGGGAGGGGGGGTATATATTTCTAATTATAGATATTCACATTGCAGTCACGGGACCAGTGAATACACCTAGAGCACAATAAAGACTCACTCTGCGATACACTCACTCTACTCAGTCGACACTGTACATACCGGTGATCATTTTGTATGATTATTGTACAGACACTGAATAATAAAGTTTACAATAAATGTCGATGTGTGTTCCTGTATAATCCATTGATTTATGAACACGTCAGTCGGGGCACAGATCCCCACAGCCAGCGGGGGCTGAGCTTCACTGCAGTTTTACTGGAAAAGCCCCCAGTGTGTGATCAGCACACAAACGTACACGCACACGCACACACACAGACAAACAAACACACAGAGATTAATTTTCTGTCTCTCTCACACACACATTGTTTTTCTCACTCACACACACACACAGACACACAGAGATTAATTCTCTGTCTCTCTCACACACACATTGTTTCTCTCACTCACACACACACACACACACACACACACACAGTGGGTGTTAATTCTTTAACCGGGTTGTGTGGACCCTGTGAACAGGTGGGGTTCCACTCCCTCAGAGACAGGGGGTCCTAGGAGCTTCTTCGGGAATGATATGCAGTGCTTGTTGTGTCTAAGGCTGGCCAGAGGAAATCTGGAAATCCTCCTGGGATATATCTGGTTCGGCTGCTATATCGGGAGCAATTAACAGCAGCAGGAAAGAACACCCCCCCCCCCCCGGAGAGCAGCCCTCGAAGTGAACACAGCCAGTGTGACGGCCGACACCGTTTATTTGTACAACACTGATTAGAAGACAACTACATCTCAGCGAAAACAACAAATCAATGCTAGGAAAAAAACAAACCTCAGCCCGTGGCTGGGGCTGCACTGGGGCTCCTCTCAACTGTCTGGAAGGTCTCCTGGAGTTTCCACAGCCCTGCGCTCCACACCTCCGCACTCACCACTCACTCCACTACTTTAACTGTAACCCTGCCTGGATATTCATCATGAACGACTGCCCAAGACTGAGCCAAGGGGCAGCCCTCACCGCAGGGTCTGTGCACTGCAGCAGCGGGGCCACAGTGTAGCTGGAGGGCAGTGCGTTGGGCAGTGTGTTGGGCAGTGCGTTGGGCAGTGCGTGGTACAGCATGTTGGGCAGTGCGTTGGGCAGTGCGTTGGGCAGTGTGTTGGGCAGTGTGTTGGGCAGTGTTTTGGGCAGTGCATTGGGCAGTGTGTTGGGCAGTGCGTGGGGCAGTGCGTTAGTATGTTTCAGCCTGAGAAAGGAGGAGGCAGGAGGTAGTGCTGTCTGTGGTTCAGGTCGCATGTGCCCGAGTTGCTAAAGTGCGTTCAGTGCCGGACCCGGCGCCACACTGACACATGCTGCAGGATACAGGTCTGGTCTTTGGTACAGTGTGTTTGGGTGGCAGTGCTGCATACGATGACAAACTGTCATCATGTTTCTCATTTAAGTGTCTTTGCTATAAAATCCTCAGCATAGCTTTGAATTCATATCACAGTGCATTGATATTGTAAACCTCTGTGCAGACCTACGAGTCTCTGACCAGCTGTCAGTGTCCCTGTGTCTCTGAATACCTGAGTCCCCGAGTCCCCAGCCAGCAACACAAGCCACCCCTCTCCCCTCAAGAGAGTCTCACAGGTGTGCAGCTTCTTCTGTCTCCTGATCTGGGCAGCAGGGGGCGCTGTGCCCTGGCATCCGCACCCCCCTCAGATTGGGAGAGACCACAGGGTGCTCAGGTCAGCGAGGAGGAGGAGGAGGAAGAGGAGGGTGCTGCCGGGCTTGGGTCTGTGCGCCAGGCTCTTGCATTTGTCCCCAGCCCAGCCCTGGTAGCACTGGCACTGGAAGGCGCTGCGCATCGTTGCCCTGGCAGCCCGGCTGAGCTCCCCACGCACCGAGACCCGCCCCCCCCCTGGCTGCACCGCGATGGAGAAGCTCTGGCTATCGAGGTGCAGGAAGGCGTCGGCCTCGGGGTCCCGGCGCACACAGCGCCCCCTGCTGCTGCACAGCTGCTGGCTACACAGGCGAGCCGCCGTGGTGACGTTGGCCACGTAGGGACCCAGAGTGAGCTCCAGGTAACGGCCGAGTTCCAGGCAGGCGGACTGTGAGGGGAGACAGAGAGTCAGAGGGTCATGGGGGCAGAGCACACCAATACACACATATACACACTGAACACACACATGCTGACACACACACTATGCACACTGCACAGACACAGAGCACACTGCACATACATACATACACACACAGAACACTGCACATTACATATATGTCTGTGAGCATGTGAGAGTGTGTCTGTGTGTATGAGAGTGTAAGTGCATGTGTGAGTGTGTGTGAGACCATGAGAGTGCGTGTGTGTGTGTGTCTGTGAGTCGTTGCCTGTTGCCCAGGGCATCGTGCCCTCTTACCCGGGTACTGGAATAGTCCATGCCGCCCCACAGCACCACTCCACTGGCCCCCAGCGCTGCACTCTCACCAATACTGGACACCAGATCCATCTGAAACAGCCAGACAGACACACTGAGCCCTCTGACCTCACGGCAACACCGGCAACAGGTCACAGAGTCTCAGCAAGGTGAACAGGGACAGTGTGGAGCGCTGGCAGCACCGGAGCCCCGAGCCGGGCCACAGCCCCACTGCTGCCATTACTCAGTCATTATAGTGACCTTTGAGATGTTTCAACCACTCATATACATTAATATGGACGACATACACACACTGCTACAGTACAGGTGTTCATGTGAACGGATGTGTCCTGCTGTGTTCACTGTGAGCCACTAGAAGAGAGCACTGAGCTCAGACACACGGTCCTGCCACTAACAGTAGGAATAACAAAATCTATGCGATCAGCGGACGCTGTTTTTTGTCAACTCGTTTATAGTTTGCTATTCCTTTGAAAATATCGTGCATTTCCACCTACCTCTGTCACAAATGTTTTGGACACTATAAAAAGGTAAATGGATGTTTCATATTACTTGAACACATCCTGTTTAACACATCCCCACTTCCTGTCAATTAGCAATCGTAGTATCAGCTCCCAGTGCGATTCCGCATTAATTACTGACGTGCAAAAGCTAACAGAACAGACTCTGATCTTATCCAGCGGTATCCCCAGCCCTCCAGCCTGTCCTCCACTCACCAGTGTCAGGGGCGTCAGGGAGTAGGCGTAGAAGGGGCGGCTGTAGACGAAGACGGGCAGCGCAGTGGGCGACTCAGTGGAGTCCGCCACCCTCAGGGCCTCTTGGACCCGTGCCCGCACAAACAGCCGGCCCTGGGGCGAGGAGCGCAGCGCCTCCACCAGGTACACCGAGGGGTACAGCGCCTTGCTCTCCGCGAACAGCCAGCCCAGGGCGTCGTTGCGCCGCAGCTCCAGAGGGGGACAGTGGCCAGTGTAGTTGTGCAGGCCGCGCTGGTACTCGTGGTTGTAGCAGTCGGGGAACAGGTACAGGCCCCACAGCCCCGCCGGGCGCAGGCGCCGGCCCTGACGCAGTGTCTCCACAAGGAACTGCTGTGCCGATGAGTCAAACTCCCAGATGGCCTGTTTCTCCACCTTACAGAGAGAGGGAGAGAGAGAGATGGAGAGAGGGACAGGGATAGGAAGAGGGAGGGAGAAAGAGAGGGGGAGGGAGAGTGATGGGGAGAGAGGGAGAGAGAAATTGAGGACTATTAAATGGGGTGAAGACACAGAGACACAACAAAAGCAGATGAGAAGAGAAGACAGAGACGGGGGCTCAATAAGGTTTGTTGTAGACAGATGGACACAGACAGAGGAGCAGACAAAAACACTGACATACAGACAGGAAGGCAGAGACAGACAGACAGAAACAGAGACAGTCACACAGAGAGACAGTCACACGCAGAGACACAGTCACACAGAGGGTTCTGTACCGGAGCTATCAGCGGGCACTGGGGTGGCAGCTCACCTTGCCAGGGGGCCAGTGCGGGTGCAGCGCGTGGACAAGCTCCCGGGACTTGCGCTGGTACACGTCCTTGCTGGCCCAGTTGCGCTCCCACTGTGGCCGCCACTCCTCCCAGTCCACCACGGCCAGGCCGGAGAAGCTGGGCCAGGGCAGGGCGCGCTGCACATCGCCGATCATCTTCTCACTGTGTGCCCGCAGGCTGGCATTCTGGGGGCACCCACCGTTCACCGGCTGCCCGCCGCGGTTGTAGTAGGGGTACAGGCCCAGCTGGTCCAGGTAGAAGATGGTGAGGCGATTGCCAGAGAAGGCCTGATCGGGGTTGGCCACAATGCCGTACCCACGCAGGGGGAGAGGCGCCCCATGCCGGATGTGGCACTGTTGGGTGGGCGCATTCCAGTACACCAGGAAGGGCTCCCCGGGCAGCACAGGGGGCACCGCCTGCTTGGCACCCTGGCACAGCACCACCTGCAGCACCTGGGCGAGGAGCAGGGCAGCACAGCGGGACACGGCACAGCCCAGCGGAGAGATGGGAGACCTGGCCACCTGTCTCTCCTCCTCCTCCTCCTCTTCCTCTTCAGCCTCCTCTTCAGCCCACAGCTTAGCATTGACTCTGCGGGGGGCAGTTAGAGGCAGTGAGGGACTGCAGGGCTGCACAAACCCTCTCTCTCATTCTCTCTCTCTCTCTCTCTCTCTCTCAGTGACAAAGAACTCTGGGAGCGTCTCAGTAACACAGAGACGCACACACACGCATACAGATGCAGACACACGGACACAGACATGGACAGAGACGCCTTCACACACACACACTCCCACACCAGCGGCCCTGGCGAGGGGGGATTCTGCGAGAGCGTGGTGTGGGGGGCTGTGTGTCTGTTGAAGAGAGTGACTCTCGTCCCCGTACTGAAGACCGGTATCTGACCCAGGCGCTGAGCAGCTTATGAAGATGAATGTGTTTGTGTCCCCGGCGTCACTGTGCCCCTGGACTCCTGACCTCTGGGTGGAAACTGAGCCCCCCATCCCCTCCGCTCCCACAGGAGTAACTGGAGCCTAGTCCAACGGCTCTATCAATAGAAAGGGTTCCCCACCCCCTCCAGACTGACACACACAATGCAGTCTATCAAATGTGTGTGTGTGTGTTCAGTGTGTGTGTGTCTGTGTCTGTGTCTGTGTCTGTGTTCACTGTGTATGTGTGTGTGTGTTTTCAGTCTGTCTGTTCAGTCTGATTTTGTGTATTCAGTCTGTGAGTGTGTGAGTGTGTGTTCAGTCTGTGTGTTCAGTCTGTGTGTGTGTGTGTTTTCAGTCTCTGTCTGAGTGTGTGTGTGTGCGTTCAGTCTGGCTGTGCAGATGCCCCAGGGGACAGGCGTGCTGTGTGTAGGTGCAGCCCATCCATCAGTAAAGACCCACAGAGCTGACCCAGTGCCTGGTGCCGCCCAGCCCAGCCTGGTGCCGCAGCAGCTGAACCCACTGGGCCGGAGAGCAGCCCCTCACCATCAGATGCTGATGAACCTGCAGGGATGAACCCGAGAGAGAGGGGCAGGATGGGCCCGGGGCAACCCCCCCAGTGGCATTAAACTCACAATAGATTATGAAATGCACTCTGTGATGGAAAAAGTAAAAACATTCATATATTAAGAATGGTGCTTTACAATATAAAGTGTCCCCCGGGTCCAGAGCTGCGTCCCTCTGACTGGAGATCACAGAACCTCAGAATAGATTTGCTCTTTCGCAACAGTGATGTTTTATTAAAGCTCCTCTGCGCCTGAAATATTCATCAGTGTTGTGTTGTAACACGCAGGTCCACTTTAACCCTTAACAACCAGGCACAGATTGGGGGGCAGTGAAGTGGGCATGGCCAGCTGTGGCAGCCGCTGTGTCGGGGGGGTGGGGGATCATGTTTAAGAGAATAGCCCTGGGGGTGTGGGTGTGGGGGTGGGTTATAGCTGTCAGCCTCCAGGGGAGCAGGTGTTTTACTTATACTGAGAGCTGGAGAAGCATTAAGATTCATTCAGCTGAAGGGGGGGCAGTGTTTTGTCATCTGATGCCCTTGAGCAGCGTCCCTGGGGGGGCGCCGCAGACAGACCCCTCTCAATCTGGTCCCCTGGCTGCTCTCATCTCTCAGCTTCTGTTAATGGGGTTCCCTGGCAGAGCAGCTGAGCGGCCGCGCAATTAGGAAAAAACTACAATAACATTTAAAAAATACACGGAGAAAAGAGAACATCATTGTAGCTACATGGCTCCAGTGAACGTACTTCCAGTTTCCATCTGTTTCCCTTTTAGGAAGCTGAAAAACTTGTCATAAAGGCAATTACAGCCATGCAGACCTGCGCTCACACACCGGGACCGGGGGTTCACAGCACACCGGCAGCGCTGGCTGGGGCACGGCTGCTCCGGCACCGAGAGAGACAACACCAGGGTAGCCTCCCTGCTCCTGGAGTGAGGAGTGTCTCCTGGTGTTCGGTCCAGAGAGACTCTGAGACACTGCGGGGGTTGTGGAGCTCAGGGACACAGGCTGGAAACACCGGCCCAGCTACCACAACCCAGAGCCCCCCACAGCCGGCCCTCCGCAGCCTCCATAAGGCAGTGTCTCTGCGAGGAGCGACTGGACTCGCCCTGTTAGACACCCCTGATCACTCTGAGCACAAAGCACAATAACCTACGGTGAGTACAGCGCAGCACAGCACAGCACACTACAGCACCACAGCACCACACGACACGGTACAGACCATTTCATGTACAAAGAAAATGTACTTTATGAAATAAACCACACACAGGAGAGAATGAGAGATGCCCAGTATAACACACGAGGGAAGCCGAACTCAGGTGCGCTCTGGTTACCTGCGCACCCCCCACCCCCTGCTCACAAAGGAAGCTCTGTCTGCCCGTCTTTGTGCATGTCAGACAGACACCTACACTCCAGCTACCGGCTCCACAGACTGACTCACTGACTGTCTCTCTCCTGGGGTCCCTGAGAGAGACTGACAGGTGTCCAGAAAACCAGCACAGAACACAGAACACAGAACACAGAACACAGAACACAGAACACAGAGCACAGAACACAGAACACAGAACACAGAGCACAGAACACAGAGCACAGTATACAGCACACAGCACACCCCCACTCCAGAAAAGACAGAGACTCACCGGCACAGAGCAGCAGCCATGGCTGGTCCAGCCCCCCCGTCACACAACACAAGTCACTGCTGTGCTCTTGTCACATAATATCAGGTTAAGGTTCAGTGAGTCAGGCTGCTACCGTTCCACCCCCACCACCTCCCCACCGTCACTCCCACCCACCCAGCCTCCCTCTCTTGCTCCCTCCCTTGCTCTCTCCCTGTGCTGCTCACTCTTGCCGGAGGAGCAGTCTGGGCGCTCTGAGGTGGGGTCCCTACACTGGGCCGGCGGTCCAGACCAGCCCACTGGAGGCTGGCAGGCAGGCGGGGTGCACCTGGCTCTCTCCCCTGTGCCAGGAATGGTACACTCCATGCCCATATGTTTGTGGGGATCAGGCTACTACCCTGTGGAGCTCCTCCCCTCACCACTCTCCCCCCATGTGCCAGCTATCACTCCTTCTCTCTATCTCTCCATCTCTCTTGCTCTCTCCAGCTGTCTCTCTCAGTTTCTCTCTCACTTGCTTTGTCTTCCAGGCACTCCCTCGGTCTCTCCCAGCCTGGAGATTGTGCACTTCAACATCACAACCAGCAAACAAGAACACACTTTCTGTCCCGCATGGCAAAGAAGGACACTGCTTCTCCTGGATACCTCAGTTCCTGCAGCACTTAATCACCGGGGCGCCGACCTCGCCTGCACTTACCAGCAGAAGGGCCACATGTCACTGTGAACCGAGAGAGGATCCAAAACTGGAATTATTTTGCATAACTGATCCAAGCTGTCTATTCTGAGCAGCTGGGCGTCTTCCCAGCCCTAAATATAGTTACTGGGGCTGTTTTCTCCATCTCAGACAGCTGAGGCTGCGGGGGGATCTGCAGCTCAGGAAAAACCCCAGAGACACAGGGGGCCTCCTGTCTGTGTCACAGAGAGGGCCACACGTCAGAGATTTGTAGTGCTGTCATTCTTCCCATCACATCACAGGCACACACTCTCACTCACACTCACAGCTCTCTCTATCACTCCCCTATCTGCCCCCTCTCTCTCCTCTCCTCTCCACTCTCTCTGTCTCCTCTCCTCTGTCTCTCTCTCTCTCTCTCTCTCTCTCTCCACTCTAGCCAGGCTTGCATTGTGAGCAGACTCTATAGCAACACATTCATTGAGACACAATCCTCTGTCTCATGGCTGCAGATCAGTCTCCATTGTTCCACTGAGCTGATGAAGGCAGGTGTTTAGGGCTGTGATCGTAGAAATGAATCAGTGTGATTTTACCTGGACCGTAAAAGGCCGCTGTGACCCCTTCGCTACAGCTGTGGGAGGGACAGAACTGACCACAGGAGCGGTCAGCGACGGGGAGAGCGGCCACAGGCTGGCCTCGCACCCACACGGGAGTACAGAACACTCACAACCTGCAACGGCACTCTTGTGAGTAGTTTTATTATCATTATAAGATGAGGATATTAGAAGAGGAAGAGAGCCCTGACGTAAAGAAAAGGTGGACAAATCACAGAGTACAAAACAGAGCACGCCAGCTCCAGCCTGCAGCCGCTCCCATGTGTGTTGTCAGGCAGACACACTAACCGAGGGGGGCTGGTGACTTCATGACAGAAGGTCTCCCTGACGATGACACAGCCGTTCCTATTACCAACAAGAACGGCTGCCCATGGTGACTGGCAGCCCTGGCGCTGTGCCCTCTGCCAGGCTGGGCAGTGCCGGCCGTGGGCAACTCGCTGCAGCTGCTCGGAAGCAGAGACAAGCTGGGGATGGCGGGGCCGGCTGGGAGACAGAGCACGGCTGGTCCTTCGTCACTCTCCCTGTCCCCCACTGCCACTGCCACCCTGCTCCACTCCCCAAGGGCTGCCCTCCAGCACCCAGTGGCAGCCCTGCGCCCAGAGATGCCCAGCCACCACCTGTCGACCGCCAACCACAATACAATGCCCTCTGTGTCAAGAACCCCCTCCCCAACATACCTCCCACCCCCCCACACTGGCCAAAGGCTTAGGCACTTGCAGACCTGGCCGGAGTATCTTTTATACTCACAATGTCAATCTGGAGGTCCATCAGAGGGGCAAGGAGGAAGCCTTTAAGAACTGGCAGATACAAGATCTGGGGGAGCTCAGGATCCCATGATGGGACCCACCTCCGGGGACGGTCATTTCCCCCTGCTGGAGCCCGAGTCCAAGATCTTTTAATCCTTTTATGAATGATTGCCTTTTAAAATTACTTTTAAAAATGAATTTTAACTCTTTTTAAAGATTTAGTTGTTTTTAAAACACTAGTTGTTTGGGTTTTTTTTTGGTTTAGTTTTGTTCTATTTTTTTGTCAAATACATTGACCGTTTTGGATTTAATTTTAAATGCATTGGACCATTTTGGTTTGTTTTTTATTTTTACCTGTTTAATTGTTTCTTTATTTTGTCCAGTGCATTTTCAGTTATTTTCAATGTATTTGACTCTTTCGTTGGTAGCATTTTTGCTTTAATCACGTTTGTTTTGTTGTTTTGTTTAAGCACATGTTTATTTGAGTTTATTTGTTATATTAATCACAAAGATTTTAAAAAATTTAAGTGATTTTAAGAATTGATTAAAAAAAAATTTAATCACAAGTATTAAAATTTGATTGAATGTCTTTTATTGTAATGTAAAATACTTTTACCAATAAAACAGTATTTTATACTCACAAAAAGTGCTGGTGTGTTGAGGCACACACACACACACACACACACACACACACACGGCACGCACATGGTCACGTGACATGACATGACCCCTAAAAGCAGGAATGCAAATGGATTCTGCAGAGGGGGGAGCGGCACACAGGAAAGTGGAGTCCCTTGCGGACCGATGCTCTGCACTTAGTGTTCTCTGGCTCAATGTTAAGACTCTCCTCCCAGCTGACCCCCAGCCGTGCATTATGAGAGATATGAGGGGGGGTGTTAAAAATAAACCCATACACACTGTCTTTCTCTCTTACACACACACACACTCTGCATGATATTTTTACAGCTTGGCCTCATTTAACTAATAGCATGATTAACCTGTTTGCTTTGGCTTCCTTCTTCTTATTAATAAGTAATTGGTAAGTAGTTTATTTATTTTCATATTTCTTTATTATTCATTTCAAATCACGTATCCATCATTATTATTATTATTATCATATTTGTATTCTGCATATAAAGCACTTTGAGGTGCCCTGACTTCTTCTTAATATTATTATTCTGGTTGCTGCTTCCCGAAGCCCTGAGCCTCATCGGTACCCGGGCGTCCCTCTCTCCTTCCCAGGGGGCAACAGTGACCTAGGAAGCGCTCCTGCTCAACATGCAGTCCTGGCACCTCTGCTGCCACACACACACACACGCACGCACACTCACACCTGCTGCCATTTTCCTGAGCTGCACGGAGTGAATGCCCATCTACTGGAACCATCTGCACAGCCTCATTTCCAGCTTCTGCACTACACCCAACCTGTTTATTTATAAACCACTACAGAAATAGTCAATTTCTGCTCAGGATGGTTATGCAATAGAAACAACCCCCTGACATACACACACATACACACACACACACTTACTCCTTCCCCCCTCCTCCTCCACAGTGATTTAAATACGGGTTGAGCCCCTGTGACACTTCAGAAGCTTCACACATGCAGGAAGTGAGAGAGCAGCTGCACGCACCCTCCTGAGCTCACAGCACATCTGACCGCCGCACCGCACCGGGACCTACAGGCCGACTGCCCTTGCAAGCATGGTGCGTACCGACTACCACCCGACACCAGCACGGGCACCGCACACACACAGTACACGGCACACAGCACACACAGATATATAGATTGATAGAGACAGACAGACAGAGACAGACACACACACACACACACACACAGATAGTTAGAGACACAGACAGACCGATAGATAAAGACAGATAGAGAGAGAGAGAGAGATAGAGACAAACAGACAGACATACAGACAGTCAGTCACAGTAAATAAAAGGCAGCTTTACGGCACCCCTGCCACTGTAAATATATTGCAGGCAAAACACGTGATTGTCAGTCTCCCTAGACTGCGTTCATGCCTAAACTGCACCTGTGTGAAGAACTGGAGGACAGACTGTTAGACTGTTGATCCAGCCGGGAGCCGGGAGACTGAAGCCGGGCCGGTCAGAACAGGGATGTCTGGATCAACTGCTGCTTCTGCTGCATGAACCCCGGTCACTCCCACTTCTGGACAATTCACACCTTTATTCACTGCATTTCTCTGTGTATCGTCACACAGATGCCCACATTGTATGATATAATAGTGTAAATATAGAATTGTTTATATACACTCACCTAAAGGATTATTAGGAACACCTGTTCAATTTCTCATTAATGCAATTATCTAACCAACCAATCACATGGCAGTTGCTTCGATGCATTTAGGGGTGTGGTCCTGGTCAAGACAATCTCCTGAACTCCAAACTGAATGTCTGAATGGGAAAGAAAGGTGATTTAAGCAATTTTGAGCGTGGCATGGTTGTTGGTGCCAGACGGGCCGGTCTGAGTATTTCACAATCTGCTCAGTTACTGGGATTTTCACGCACAACCATTTCTAGGGTTTACAAAGAATGGTGTGAAAAGGGAAAAACATCCAGTATGCGGCAGTCCTGTGGGCGAAAATGCCTTGTTGATGCTAGAGGTCAGAGGAGAATGGGCCGACTGATTCAAGCTGAAGAGCAACTTTGACTGAAATAACCACTCGTTACAACCGAGGTATGCAGCAAAGCATTTGTGAAGCCACAACACGTACAACCTTGAGGCGGATGGGCTACAACAGCAGAAGACCCCACCGGGTACCACTCATCTCCACTACAAATAGGAAAAAGAGGCTACAATTTGCACAAGCTCACCAAAATTGGACAGTTGAAGACTGGAAAAATGTTGCCTGGTCTGATGAGTCTCGATTTCTGTTGAGACATTCAGATGGTAGAGTCAGAATTTGGCGTAAACAGAATGAGAACATGGATCCATCATGCCTTGTTACCACTGTGCAGGCTGGTGGTGGTGGTGTAATGGTGTGGGGGATGTTTTCTTGGCACACTTTAGGCCCCTTCGTGCCAATTGAGCATCGTTTAAATGCCACGGCCTACCTGAGCATTGTTTCTGACCATGTCCATCCCTTTATGACCACCATGTACCCATCCTCTGATGGCTACTTCCAGCAGGATAATGCACCATGTCACAAAGGTCGAATCATTTCAAATTGGTTTCTTGAACATGACAATGAGTTCACTGTACTAAACTGGCCCCCACAGTCACCAGATCTCAACCCAATAGAGCATCTTTGGGATGTGGTGGAACGGGAGCTTCGTGCCCTGGATGTGCATCCCACAAATCTCCATCAACTGCAAGATGCTATCCTATCAATATGGGCCAACATTTCTAAAGAATGCTTTCAGCACCTTGTTGAATCAATGCCACGTAGAATTAAGGCAGTTCTGAAGGCGAAAGGGGGTCAAACACAGTATTAGTATGGTGTTCCTAATAATCCTTTAGGTGAGTGTATAATAATAATAATGGACCCTGAACATTTTTTCCACAGACTTCTCCAGGGCCCCTCAGACTCCTGGTCCTCCTGCTCTCCTTCCTCCACGCTGGCTGGACCATGTACCCTTCCTACCTGCCCTGCAGCAGCCTGCAGCACAAGGAGGTGGACTGCACGGCCCACGACCTGACCAGTGTGCCCCAGTTCAGCTCCCCCACCGAGCAGGTACAGACTCTGCTGCTGTCCGAGAACCGCATCGCCCGCGTCTCCGGCAGCTCCTTCCTCTCCTTCCCCCACCTGCGGAGCCTCAACCTGAGCTGGAACTGCCCGCCGCCGCCCCGCAGCGCCCAGGCCCCCTGCCGGCTGGAGATCGACAAGGGGGCGCTGATCTCTCTGCAGGAGCTCCGCTACCTCGACCTGCGGGGCAATGGGCTGGCAGGCATCCCCGAACTCCCCGGGTCGCTGCAGCACCTGTACCTCAGCAGCAACAGCCTCCTGTTCTCTGAGCCCCCGCCCGGCCCTCCCCTGGCCCAGCTGCAGCGCCTGCACATGGACAATAACTGCTACTACAAGAACCCGTGTGGCCGGAGCCAGGCGACGCACCCCCTCTTCTTCACCGGCATGCAGCAGCTGAGGTTCCTGTCCCTGGGGAACAACAACCTGACCGCGGTACCCAAACATCTGCCACCCACCATGAGGAAGCTCGCTCTCCCATACAACCACATCGAGGCCATCTCCCCAGGGGACTTCGCCCAGCTGCCCAACCTCACCAAGCTGGACCTGAGCAGCAACTGCCGAAGGTGCGAACACGCCTCCGACCCCTGTGTCACGTGTTCCAGGACATCGCTGCTCCTGGCCCAAAACTGCTTCTCCAATCTGTGCTCTTTGCAGTGGCTGGACCTCTCCGATAACTCCCTCACCGCCCTGAACGAGTCTGTCTTTGCTCCTCTAAAAAGCCTGGAGGTCCTGTACCTGAGGGACAACTCCTTGAACAAGGCGTCCCACAACAAGACCAACCTGACCCTGGGGAGCCCGGCCTTTCGCTTCTTCCCCCAGCTCAAGAAGCTTGACCTTTCCTACAACTACAGGAATTTAACCATATTCCAGAGGCTGGCTCTCACCGAAGACTTCAGGCACTTGAGACAGCTGGTCAGCCTGATCATCTCCGGCTGCTTCTTTCGAACCGTGGACGCTGCCTCCATCAAGCCCCTGAGCAGCCTCCCCAACCTGGAGAGGTTGGAGCTGCGACTGAACTTCATAAACAAAGTCAAACTGCAGACCTTCCACAACATCTCCTTGCTCAAGTACCTGGGGCTGGCGGAGAATGAAATCACCTTCCCAGTCCTCCGGGATCATCGAGGAAATGCACCTCACCACTTCGGCAGCCCACAGAACACCCTTCGGGCCTCCTCATCTGCTCTGCAGGATGCAGGACACAGTGACCCCCCAGGAATTACATCACCTATCCATTTGATGCAGAGTTGCAGGTCCAACAACACTCTGAACCTCCGGAGGAACAACCTGGTTTTTATTAAGAAGGAGCTCTTCGAGGGACTGGAGCACATCGAGTGTCTGATTCTGTCCTACAACAGCATCAGCCAGTCCTTCACCGGACATGAGTTCACCAGCCTGAGGAGCCTGAGGGTGCTGGACCTCTCCTACAACAGGATCAACTTGTACTTTAAGGAGGCCTTCTCCGAGCTGCAGCAGCTGGAGGTGCTGGACCTCAGCCACAACAACTACCACTTTGAGATGAATGGGATGGGGCACAAGCTGACCTTCATCGCCGGACTCCCCTCCCTCAAGATTCTAAACCTGGGCTTCAACTCGATCAAGGACCGCATCACCACAGCACTGCAGAGCACCTCGCTGGAGGTGCTGATTTTCAGGAAGAACCGCTTGGACATAATGTGGGACAAGGAACTCTACAGCAGGTTCTTTCAGAATCTTACCAGCTTAATCGAACTGGACCTGTCTATGAATCAGCTGACCCACATCCCACCTGAGGTCCTACTCAACCTACCACCCACTGTGAGGAATCTGTCCCTGCAGAACAACAAGCTCACCACCTTCCCGTGGGAGGCGCTGAGTGCTCTACCTGCTCTGGAGCGCCTGGACCTGAGTTCCAACCTCTTCTCTGTCCTCTCCAGAAGCACTCTGCCAGGCCTTTACTTTCCCCCACATGCCAGCATCCAGAGCCTTAACGTGAGCTTCAACAAGATCAACAGGATTGACAGGGACTTCTTCAAAAATGCCACCCAGCTCTCCAAACTGCTCCTGAGCGACAACGAGATGCGGGAGGTCGACTTCACAGACTGCCTGCTCACCCGGCTGGAAGTGCTGGACATCCGCAGGAACTCCCTGAGCTGCAGCTGCGACTCCACCTTATACACATTTGTCAGCAAGTTCAACTTCTCCATCCCTGCCCTGACCAACCAGGTGACCTGCGGCTCCCCGGAGGAGCTCAGGGGCAAGAGCATCTTCAGCAAGGATGCCAAACTCTGCCAAGGCACACTCAGCCTACTCTTCTTCCTCTTCTCATCCCTCCTGATTGTCCTGTTCACGTTGTTGCCCTTACTGAAGCAGCTCCTGGGCTGGGATGTGTGGTACACCTTCTACGTGTGGGTGGCCCAGTCCTGGGGCTCCCTCTACCGGTGCGGTGCGAGCAAGGAGTATGACGCCTTCGTGGTGTTCGACAAGGAGCAGGAGAGCGTGTCTGACTGGGTCTATAACGAGCTGCGGGTGCAGCTGGAGGAGGGTGGCCTGCAGAGCTTCAAGCTGTGCCTGGAGGAGAGAGACTGGATCCCCGGGCAGTCAGCCATCGAGAACCTGTACGATGCCGTGCACAACAGCAAGAAGACCGTGTTCATCCTGTCCGGGGACCAGTCGGCCAGCGGCGTCTTGAGGGAGGCCTTCTTCATGACCCAGCAGAGGCTCCTAGACGACAGCGAGGACGTAGCGGTGTTTGTGCTGCTGGGCAGGACACCGCGTGGCTCCCGCTTCCTGAAGCTGCGGAGGCTGCTGTGCCGCGAGACGGTGCTGCTGTGGCCCAACAACCCCCACGCCCAGGGCTACTTCTGGCACCGCCTGCGCTGCATCCTGCGCAAGGACATCTGGAGCAGCTACGACCGCAAGTTTAGCCTCGGCTTCGAAGGCTCATGAGGCCATGGGGTCCAACCGTCCCAGCGCTGGCCGTGTCTGGCCCAGTTCCCCTTCCATTTCAGGGATAGAGGGAAAGCAGTGAGCTCTGCAGGTGAAGAGGTCTACTAGAGGTTCTGCTATCTGGACACACTCCCACATGTGGTCGATGCCTTTCATGATTTTGAAGACTTGGATCAAGTCCCCACGTAGTCTCCTCTGTTCCAGGTGAAAAGGTTCAGGTCCTCAGTCTCTCAGTAGGACTTTCCCTTCAGACCTGGAATAAGTCTGGTTGCTCTCCTCTGAACTGCCTCTAGAGCAGCGATATCTTTCTTGAAGTGTGGAGCCCAGAACTGTCCACAGTATCCAGATGAGCTCTAACTAGTGCATTGTACATTATATTTTTATGTTATGTTCTTATGTTCTTAATTAGATGAGTGTCTGTCTGACATAAGTGAAAGTAACACCGATTTATGATTATGTGATCATTCTAAAGATCACTGACTGCACCTTAACCTTGCTGATTAGTTTACCCTGTAAAATTGTTCACTCCTATGACCTAAACACTGTAAAAACTTTTTTTTTATTAATGCAATTAAGTTAATTTATTATACAATTAGTAACTGCTTTTAATATTTGTTCAAAGTTGGATTTCAGCAACTTCTGCTGTGCACCTGTAATGCATAGTGTATTGAACTCATGATTCAGATAATTGATGGTGTGATTTCTAAAGATAGAGTAGCAGGCAGTTTATTTAAAGCTTTAAACAAATACAGATAAAAGACTGTGAAGTATGATTAGGTTTCAATTGTGCCTTTGAGATATTGAACAAAGTGTACTTTTATGTTTTGTTTTACATTGTACCTAAAAGATAAGTCTCCCTGTCATTTTGGCATTGTGATAAAAGTACTAACGTGTATAGGACCTTCAAAAATCAGCTTAACTGTAGAGATAGTACAGTTATGGGGTCATGAAAAGCGATGAAACCCCCAAAAATATTAATTATTGACCGTACGTTTACTCTGTTTTACTGAAATACTGGCAAGTGTCATGTGAAGAACTTTTAGTCCAGCCGCAGTAGATATTCGAGATGAAGAAAGCATTTAGAGGAAGTCCCCGTGTCGGTGGAACGGAACCGTATTTCCAGCCAGATTGTGAATCGCAGCCGCTCCCCCCACCTTCAGCACCGCAACCCAGCGCTGTGACAGGAGCTCCTGCTGACGGCCATCCTTGCAAGAACAAACGCCTCCTGTCCTGCTGCCGCCGCACACAGCTGCCTTCCACACAGCGGCCGAGAGGGACGGTCCACTCGGTACCACGTCCACTCACGGCACCCGGGCCTCACTGCGTGTTTATGTCTAAATAAAAAGGTGACTGACTACACCAGTAACAGTATTTTTTCTGTGGTTGACCTGTGCTCAGCTCTACTTTATGTTACCTTGTCTTCAATCACCTCGTTTTATATGTAAAGAACAGCTCTCCTACAAACTCACACATGCACGCACGCTCACACACGCATTCTTTTGACTCATGTTACAATGATATTCTCTGTGTGGCTTATAGTGTAGGACAGTGTTTCCTTGTACATGGCATGATTGTTTTATTGTATTGTTTACTTGTTTGTGAAGCACTTTGCTGATATAAAAAAAAGGTTATAATCACTCACTCATTCACACACAAGACACATTCATTAATTCACACACAAGCCCTCACGAGAAACAAAGCAGAAGTTGTGCCAAGAGCGAGGAGCTGTGACGCTTCAGAGAGCAGGTGAGAGAGAAAACCCCCAGTCTGGGTGAAACGCAGAGACACGCGGACAGGGGCCAGGCCGTCTCCAGGGCCCCACGGCTCCGATCCGTCACTCGGTGCCGGCAGGCAGCGGCTGTGAGGGGCTCCGCATCCGACCCGCCGCCCTGGCACAGAGATGCACGGAGCAGGTGCCGCCACATGAGAGTGGGCCGCAGTCCAAGCCGGGCTTTTCCCACCTGCGAAACGCGAGCGCGGTGCTGGCGCGTGAAGCGGAGCTCAATCAGGGGAAAGACCTTAACACTGTCTAATAAACAAGATGCTTTTCAGGAGTAAACGACCGCCTGAAGGACACACACCGTCCCCCCTGACCCAAACTGCCAAACGACACAACACAACAGACACAAGGGCAGGGAGGCGTCCAAGAAGCTGAGCATGATCAGCCATTATGGAAAGGGACTTGAAAAGAACTAAATAATAATCAATGTTTTTAAAATAGCACTGCAATATTGTGTGTTGTGTTTAAACCCAGAGAAAGACACACACATGCAGTTTTGACTGTGTTGTCGGGGTCTTCACTGTCGTCTATGCCTCAGGGCAGATAGAGGCTGCACTCAAGCGAGAAGGACAAGTGAAAAGAGGAAGCGATCAGGGAACATCTGCGTCCGGAGAGAAAAATAACCTGCAAGAGGCGCGTTCAGGAACAGAGCTGCACTGATGCGAGGAGTGCGCGGTTATCAAGGAACTGCGATTCTTACTACGTGTGCAACTTTGACACGACACTGAAGTTGCCACTGTCGTGTACACTGTGAGTGCAGACTCGCCCCACTGCCCTACACCCTGCCGTGTAAACTGCCTCCTTCCAATAAAGACACAGACAACGTTTGCTTTTCAGTTTTTGTAAATTTATTGTGTATTTTAAAATATACAATTAGGACGAACGGTAATTAAAACCCAAGGAGAACTGAAGATCGTATCATACTTATTTACAGAGCTGGACATGATTACACAGGAACGGTTAAGTGCTGTTAGTCCCACCACCCCCGTGAGAACAGGGCCCCCCATTCAGTCCGTGCTTCCATCTGTGGGTCGGTCTCGGTGTGGGGGGGGGCAGTCTTCACACGGTCTGCAGCCAACCCCGCCGCCCTCCCCTCCACACGCACACACAAAAGCACACAGGACAGCAGCCACTGGGGCCCTGGAGTCAGTCATTTAGCAGCCAAACGCACGACACCCAGGCAGGGGTTATTAGAGCAAAGCACACATCCGCGGGAGTGGAGGGCAGGCTGGCAGGCGGGCGGGGGGGCGAGAACACGGCACAGGGGAGAGGGAACGGGGGGGGGGGTTTGGGGGGACAGGAGACACACCAGCCTGCAGACAACACCTCCTTTCCAGTCAGGGGCCCGCAGACGACGGAGGCTCCCAGACAGGCACGGAATAAAAGAAAAGAGGGAAAAGCCCAGTGGCTGGCGAGAGTCGCGTGCTGAGCAGAGCGGGGCGGGGGGCACTGCACTGCGCGCTACAGTCACAATACGCAAATGAAGGAGGTTCAGTTCAGATTCCAATACTCCGTGTCGCAGCGTTACTCACAGGGACCGGGTCCAAGACACACAACTCCACGACCCGGGACCTTCCCACCATCGCAGACCCCCAGTGTCCTTCTATTGCACTTCTGAACCTGGATATGTACCTGATGAGGCTTCACAGATGGGCGACCATCGTTCCGGGCCCACACACCAGCCCACACTCTGGGCCCACGCACCGCCGCGGCCCTTACACTTCTGTACACAACACTGTTTAATAATTTAATCTGGAAATCTAGTTGAAACAAAAACAAAAAAAAAAGAAATGCACTGCGATCCAAAGCCCAGTCTGTGCGTCGCCTGCGTGTTCCTGCCCCTCTGACCCGACGGACCCGTCTGTCCGGACACAAAGGGGACGGGTGGCCGGTCTCCTCAATGGGGGTGGCGGGGTCGTGGCGCCCCGTTGAGCCCAGTCGAGGCCACCGGCTGAGGTTCAGGGAGGAGTGTCCGGGACGAGGGCGGCGCAAGGACCAGGCGTGGGACAGGAAATGCGTGTGGTCGGGGGTCGGAGGTCAGGGTCTGGGGAGACACCTTGCACCCCCCCGGCTGCTCTACTTGCACAGAGACTCCAGCGAGTCCAGCGTGCGCTTGATGTCGCGGATCTGCTTGGCCAGCGAGTGGATGGGCTGCATGGAGCGATCCAGCTCCTCACACCGCGCCATCAGGGTGTACATTCCCTGAGAGAGAGAGAGAGAGGGGGAGAGGGAGAGTCAGTGACATCACCTAGAATAAATTATCAGGCTCAAACCCAAAGGCTGAGGCAGATTGGGGGCTACAGGAGTCTGGCGCCCAATTCAGAGCCAAGCAGAGCCGGCACTGTGCCTCCCGTCAAACAGGGAGCCGACTGGCACCGCAAGGCGAGGTGCAGTTCACACTACGAGCACATCTGTCCCCACCACTCCTGAGCCCGGCCCGGGTCCCCCAAGAGCCCCTCTGTCTCACCTTTATGCTCATGTCTACGGACTCCCCGAGGCTGTCCACCGAATCCCTGTAGGTCTGGATGTAGCCGACACTGAGCGCCGTCATCTGCGGAGAGGAGACCCTGCGTGAGGCGGAGCGACCGTGGCAAAGGCACGGTACACACATCGCACCAGCATACGCACAGCAGCAGGAGTTTGTTCACTGTTTGTAATGTGTTTTATTTATGCATGCATCATTTATTTAAACCTAGTGAGAGTGAGATGACAGCTCAGTTTGGCAGGACCAGGTCAGGAGCAGGGCTGACAATACACAGCCTGGTTCAGGGTCGGCTCAACAAAGTTGCCACGGGGTCACGTGCCGAGCAGCGCCAGTGCTGGCGACTCTCCGGCAGCAGAGTGAGGTCCGACGTATCCGGAGGCCAATTCATTCAAGCTCAGAAGTCACGTGTGCATCAGGCATGGCTGCAGTGTGACTCATGGATCTAATATCTGTCTGCAGAGGGCATCTGCCATGGCACCCTGTACTTGCTCCACTTTGCTTTCTCGGAATTAGACGACACCCTTGGCCCTGACCGGGCGGCGTGCAGGAGGCCGGGGTTTGACTCACGTTCTGGATGGTGCCATTCAGACTGCGGGTCATCAGCTCCACGCTGTGCGCCACGTCTTGCGTGTGTTTCTGCAAGTCCAGCAGCACGGCCGGGTCGATGGGGGGGATATCGGCCGGCTTCCTCTGGGACCCCCGGCTCCGCACTGAGCTGTCCGCTGCACGGGGGGGGACATGAGGATCAAATAACACACAGTCACTGATACACACACACACAACACACACACACAACACACAGACACATACACTGACACATACATACATACATACATACATACAACACACACACACACACACACACACTCCACTCACAGTCCAGGCTCTGGCAGGAGCTCATCTTGATCTTCTGCTGCAGGTCCTTGGCCACGAAGTGCGTGAGGTCCCCATCGTGGCTCACGGTGCCCTCGAGCTCCAGGGCGCTGGAGATGGTGGCCCTGCGGCCCTCGGGCTGCCGGTCCCGGCCCCGGGGGCCACCGCACACCTGACTGATGCGGTCCAGACTCTTACTGTCCTGCAGGCGCGGCAGCCCGGCCCCCCCGACCGGGGCATTGCGCACGTGCACCTGGGCCATGACATGGGGGGGGCAGGCGGGCAGGCTGGAGGCCTGGAGGGGCAGGTGGTTGAAGGGGTTCGGTCTGTTCTTCTGAGTGGGGCTGGTGGAGCCCTCGTCCTCATCTCGGGGGCCCCCGGCAGCCTGGCAGGCCCCCCGGCTCTGGCCACAGGGGCCCCGGCGTCCCCCCTTCTCGGCCTCTTGCTCAGTGGGGGTGCTGGCGGTGCTGAGCTGTGGGCAACAACACACAGGGTCACCTGCACATGTCTCAGAGACAGACGCTGGTTGAGTGAACATGCCAGGCCCAGGGGGCGGGCTACACCTGGGCGGGTACCCCCACAATAATAATACGTGGGACTCACAAAACAGATACCCTGCAGGGCAATATACTCACCTCAGTGGTGTCTTCACTGTCTGCGAATTCTTCTTCTTCTTCTTCCTCCTCCTCCTCCTCCTCTCCTCCGCCTCGCCCCTCTCCAGGCTGCGCTCATCCTCTCCCGAGCTGTCCTGCTCCACCGCATCCCAGGGCGGCCGGCTGCCCCTCTGTCTGGAGTCCGGGATGGGGCCTTCCCCGGGGGGTCCCGCTCTGTGTCCCGAGGGGGCGCAGTTCATATGTCCCCCACCAGCGTCCATCTGCCGCCCCCTGCTCTGCGGGTGGGGGGCCGCCCGGCCGTCCTCCTCAAGGCGCTTCGAGGGCGGGGGGCGCGGGACGGCGGCGCTGGGGTGGCGGGGCGGGCGGCTCTCGGGGGAAGCGGAGCCCCCCATGGCGTCTATCCCGTTGGCTGCTTCCCGCACATCTGTGCCAATCACAGAGGAGTGGCTCATCCCTCCACCTCCTGAACAACAACAAAATGAAGGGATGATGACAGGTCTGTCACACGACACACGACACACACTGAGCAGCACCTACTTCCTCTTCTGGGAGCCACAACAACATGTGACCCCTGTGTGCGAGAACCTGGAAACCTCGAGTCACCCGGCCGGGGAATTTACTTAATGATAACTAATATATAAAGAAAGAAATCACAGGACTCCCGGAAGCCTGCAGTGGAGCAGCGTCGCCGCGGCCCGGCGCTCACAGGGACACCGGGACAGGGCCATGCCCGGCCGCACACGCACAGCAGACAGCACGGACCGGATCAGCCGCTCACACCCCCGTGTACTGCTGTAACAGCTGCAGTCTGCCTGCCCAACATGCCCCCTTTCAGCCGCTTCCGAAAGACTTAATACCACTTATAACAATGACCCGCCTCTTCCTTCCTCCGACACAAGTCCCAAGAACCGCGAAGCTGCTGTAATATCGGAAGCGAGAGCTGCTAGTAAACAGGGCGTCATTTGCGCATGCACTATAAACATAGTATATGTTGAAAAGAAGGAAAGAGCACCATCTCTGTGTATTATTAACCCACGACGGGTGGCAACTGTTTTGTCAATAAACTGAGCCGCAGTTCGCCCGTCTACAGACCCAAAGAAGGAGCGCAGGCGGGCTGACAAAAGCCTAAGCGAGTCCGAGGCCGCAGCCTCCCCTGCGGGCCTCCGTCTCTGTTCAGACTCGTCTGCGGTTTGATTTCCACAGCCCGTCCTGGGGGCCGTGTGGCCGCACTGAAGGCACCCCGGCGAGCGGCTGTGCGGATAAACGACAAGACTCACCGCTGCACCTGCTCCCCGGGTGAACGCTGGCCGGAGGCAGAGTCCCACCACGATCCCCTCCCGGTCGCATGAACAGAAACAGCGACGCGCACACTTCGTTCCGCCTGTGCATTTGCGAAACTATAAACGCGGCTGAACTGTTTTCATCTCTTTATAACAGTCCGTTGCCTCTGAGCTGTTTTATCCTCCATACTGCGGGCTTGGCATGTATAAAGCATGTACAGGTTCGCGTTTAGAAATCCTCTTACACCTGCACACAGGCCGGAAGACATTAAAATGAACAGGGGCTGCATTCAAACTAGAAAACACAGCAACTCACCACATGGGGGAGACGGAGTCTGCCATGTCTTTGAACCGGCCAAACCCAGGCATCGTTTCGTGCTTCACGGTTTCTATTTCACGGAGTCACGGTCGAGTTTTTCACTGAACATTAAACCTTGCATTGGGCCCCGGGCTCCACAGAAGTGCGATGTTTAAGAGCTTCCTTCAGTGGACCTATTAAAATGTGTCTTAACTGTAATTATTTCCAGTTGTACATATACTATATATATATATATATATATATATATATATACATACATATATCTACTCACAGATGAGAGATTCCACGTGTGTGGCAGGACACCCAGATGTGCAGTAGCATCCCTAATCGCTCTCATGGTGAACACTGTAACTGACACACCTACCGTCACACAATAGACAAGTGCTGGACAAGTGCAGAAGAAAATTGGAGCGTGGCCAATGGGACAGTCAGAGGACACAACTCCTTCCTGCTACAAAACAGTACTTCAATAAGATATGAGTGGGCCAGAAACAAGTCCATAGCATATTCCCTCAATACAGAGCATTGTAAACAATTTAGACCTCAATCTGCCATTCCTGAAGCCCTCCTGGGAAACTGGTTACTGCGGATGTGGTTTCTCTGTAACCGTGCGGCCCAGAGACGGAGCACCGCAGCACCAGTCCCGCTGACACCGGCATGTGTTCATTCATTGTGGTGGTTGCTAATTACTAACAGCCTACTCCGGTGAATACTGCAGTGGTAAATCTATAGGCTGCGAAATGGAATAAGCACCCCAGTAGGCCCCTGTGGTACTGCAGGGGTTCATGTGTGAGAATGGGGGTTTGAAACACATGTGTGTTAGAGTGAAATCAGAAGGGTGGTGGGGAGACGCATTCGTGCTGTGTGAGGTCATTCTTCAGGAGCAAGAGCGCAGACTAGCACATGACTGGTCTCTCTGGGCTTTCATATTAACTGTGGTAAATCATTAAGTCCCAGTCAGGACCTCAGGGTGAGACTCTTTAGCATTTCAATTCACTTGAGTTTATTATTCACAGGGTCGGGGGGGGGGGCAACACAGAGACATGTTCTGAATTTTCAATGGGCTTTTTATTATAAAGAAAAAAGGAAAAAAAAATACAGTAATCCCCCTGACCGAAACAGAGACTCAGACAATGCAGTGTTTGTGCCGGAGACGTGCCGTCACAGCCGGTCCTTGGTCAGAGACGGAGCGGGTCTGTCTAGGGTGCTTTCACTTCGGAGGTGAAGACACCGTCGCTGATGAACACAGAGACACTGTGCCGTTTCATACCGAAGTTAACGGCCTGTGTGCTGACGTCTCTGTCAGGAGGTCAGTCAGCGTCCCCTCTGCGTGCGTTGGTAATTCTCGGACTGAAAGAGCGTTTTCTCCTCTCGCAGCCGCCCATGCATGCCACTGTCCTCCTGGCAGAGGGCACGAGTCCCGAAGCCAACCAGAGCGCCGCAGCCCTCGAACGCAGGCTGAGCCCACGGCAGTATGGAAAATATAATCAACAGACAAACAAACATATATAGATTTATACTGCTCTGATATTTTCCATACTGCTGTGTGTGCAGCGCAGTCTGCCAGAGAGGACGACATCAGTGAAACCACATGTGTCGCTGTGTGGAAACCCTGTTTACCCAGAGACAGGCCTTTGAAGAGCCCGGCGCTCCCACAGAGGCTGCGCTGTTGCATCAGCCGGGCCGGCCGCAGCCGCCTGGGCTGATTAATGCGTCTCTCTGACAGGCGGGGCTCCAGCTGCAAACATCTGGCTCCCCGGGTCATTCCAGCCCCTTGGTGTGGTCAGAGGGAGGCTGGGCCCGGGGCCGCACCCTGCAGCCAACGCAGTCACGACAACAGTGAGTCCGCAGCAGCCCCGCGACTCATGGCCACAGTGCCCACTAACTACCTGCCAGGAGCTGCTGAACCTGCGCCCCTTGGTGGGGGGGTGCTGCCTTTACCAACATATCACCCTACTATGTCATGTCTCATCCCTCACTCGTGCTCTTTTTTTCCCTCCCTTCTTCTTTCCTAAAGATGATGGCTCTCGGGTGTCCTTCCTATTTCACTCCTGACCTCCTTCCTCTCTCTCTCTCCTTCCCTCTCACTTTCTCCCCCTCCCTCTCTCTCTTCCTCAGAGTCAAAAACCACAGCATTTTCAGCCACAGCTGCTGGACTTTGTCGAATCACTCAACCGACTGACAGCTGAGACAGCGCACCCAGTCCAGCCCAAACATTGCAACCAAGAGCAGCAGCACCTGCAGCCCGTCTCTGCCACTGTCGAGTCCGATTTCTTTCAAACGGCAGTCAGTGAAACTTAAATTAAATTAAAACATTTGTAGAGCAACTGAACATGGGAGAAGGATGAGAGAGAGAGAGAGAGAGAGAGAGAGAGAGAGAGAGAGAGAGAAGGAATCTGAGAGGGAGGATCTTAAAAAAACATTTTATTCCACAGAAAAGTCAACGGAGGAAAACCACAATGTTAAAACCACGATGACAAGTACAGACCCTCGCCAACGCCATGACCATTGAAAACTAGAATAAAACTGACAGCCCAGAGCAGATGTACTCCGACCACACGACAGCACACTGGGACTGTTATTAACAAAACTGCAACCATTGGCATGAAGGTTATTTTGAAATTATTATTTTGTATTATTGTCATCGAAAGGAAATTTTCTTGTCACCTAATCAATGCGTATAGATTCGAATATTGCATTTACTCAGTGTAAATGACGTCTCGGTGAGGAGTGGGGCGGCTGAGCACGGAGCCGCTGGCCGGTGCCAGAGACAGTGTGTTCAGGCACAGTCCGACCCCTGACCCCAGCACACTGGCCCATCTCTGCTCCTCCTGCCAGGGGTCATGGGTCAGGGGTCGGACTGTGCCTGCACACGCGGGGTCCTTTCTAAACTCACTAATGTGGGTGAGACTGAGTGTGATACAACCAGGGTGGGACAGAGGAACACCTGCTCAGCAGCTGCCACCCCCCCGCAGGAACAACAGACATGGACAGAAACGCAACGATGTAAACATGAAGGTTCTTCTTTAAATAAAGCGATAAATATAGCTTAACAAACCACAGCAACAAAACAACAATAACATTAGTAATAATAACATTAATAATAATAATTATAATAATAACAATAATAATAATTCTGTGCGGTTTCGTCCTCCTTGCCCTCAGGCGTGCTGTGACACACTCACTGTTTCACCCCCGTCCCTCCCCTCCCCATTGTCCACCACACGGAATGCTGGAATTCCGGGAATGGAATCAGAATTCTAACACCCCCACCCTGCAGCCGCACAGAAGCCGGCCGCTGGTCCGCAGTCACAGTCGACCGCAGGGCGTCTCCGCACCACGAGGACTGCGCTTATCTCAGCTGCTCTGCCTGTGCTGTACCCTAGCCGTGCAGGAGTCACACATTGACAGTCTCCCTCGGTGGCCTGGTGATGTGGGCGCTGGGAGTGTTACGGTTCTTCTTGCTGCGGGTTCACAGGAGATAACTGACTCAGTTCTCCGGTGGCCGTGCGGTGGGATGAGAGCGCAAATGAACGCAGCGCTCAGTGGCAGAGGGAGCCGCACGGCTGGCAGCTGCTGTCTGGCATTCGCCTCGACGCCACTGAAATCCCCAGGCACCGGGGTAGGGGGCAGGCGATCTGGGGTCTGGGGAGGGATTTCAAACATGCCACGCACACACACCCTGCTGAAGGAGGCGGCGGCTTCTGTGCGATTCTGCTCCCAAAGACGGGCAATGAATGGCACAGACCCGGTGCCACAGAGAAAACAATACATACGATTAAAAATAAATAGGGGTTTGACACACAACACTAGCGGGCCCGGCCGAGGCATGACCTGCACCGGGGCACCACCAGGACAGTTCTGGCACTGACACGCATGAGGCCCAGAAGTTCACACAGTAAGGTTACCAATTCACACAAGAGAACCCCCCCCCACCCCCGTACCACACAAATAAAGAGGAACATCTGCAAATGCACGGCTGGCAGAGCGCCGGGTTCCTCCCCTGTCCCGGCTGTGCCCGGTGATTCAGTGTGCCGACGGCTGTCCCTTGGATTGGTCTCATCTGTTTCTCTCACTTTTGATTTTAGAGCCTCATATCCCCCCGACCCATCTCCCTCCCCCACCCCCCACCGCTCTCCGCCGAACCCTGTCCTGGTGTCCGTGTCAGGAATGCTTGAGCTGCTCTCCGTACCACCACCACGCGCCACTGCGGCCCGGTCTCCCCGTCACCGTCCTGCCCCGTGTGACACGTGCGGCGTGTGGCGTGTGGCGTTGGAGTGCTAGGTGCTGCGCGGGGACCGCAGGGCTTGGGGCTCTGGTTTGCTCCTGCTCTTCCTCCCTCCTCCTCCTCCTCTGGGCTCCCCTCCTGGCTTCAGCTTCCCCAGCTTCCATTTCTTGTTCTTCTTCTTGCCCTGCCGGCGCCACACCTGCTCACAGTACAGGTCCATCTTGGACGGGTAGTCGATGAGCGTCATGACGTCCTGGTACCAGAGGTTCTGTGGGTGCGGGTGTGCGAAGCGGGCGGGGCTGTGGGCAGGGCCAGGCGGGCGCGGGGGCAGGGCGGGGCTGAGCACAGTCAGCTTCACTCGCACTGCCGTCCAGCGGAAGCTGTGCTCCTCCAGCTGGCAGTGATAAACCCCTGAGTGAGCCGCCTCAGCCCGTCGGATCAGGACCCCTCTGTCGATCAGAACCAGCTGCTCTCCCGATGTCACCTGAGAGGGGAGACCCACACACACACAGACAGTGAGAAAGAGACACACAGATACACAGAGACACAGAGACAGAGAGATGGAGAGATAGGAAGAAAGATAGAGACTGAGAGAGACAGAGATTGAGAGAGAGATTGAGAAAAAGAGACACAGAGACATACAGGGACAGAGAGACTCACAGAGAGACTCACAGAGAGAGTGGTCAGTGTCTCAGGGCTCACCTGGTGCAGCTCATGGCTGTTCTCTTCTCCCTCCTTCAGCCAGGTGACGGCTGCGTGTCGAGACTTCGGGAGACACTCCAGATACGTGCTGTTGCCCTCAGCAACCACCATCACCCTCTCCTCCACCTCCACCTGCAGTGCAGCTGGACACACAGACACACAGACACACAACACAGACACACAACACATACACACAGAGAGACACACAGACACGCAACACAGACACACAGAGAGACACACAGACACAGAGACACACACACACACACAGACACAAAACACAGACACACAGAGAGACACACAGACACGCAACACAGACACACAGAGAGACACACAGACACAGAGACACACACACACACAGAGACACAAAACACAGACACACAGAGAGACATAGACACACAGAGAGACACACATACACAGAGACACACACACAGAGAAGAGACACAACACACACAGAAACAGGGAGGCAAACAGACAGACAGACACAGTGAACTGTCAGCCGATTTGATTTGAGCAACACATGACATCACACAAAGTTACACTAAAGTATAAATAAGGTTATAAACCTTTATACAGAGAGAGTAAAACAGAGTGGCAGGATGTAGTGTAGTGATGAGAGAAACAGAGAGAGAGGGAGAGAGAGGTACTGAGAGGGGGATGAGATATCAATTGAGTGAGAGAGCCTGTTGACTCAACACCCTGTTTAACAGCCCCTCACAGGCCACTCGTGATGCTAATAGGACATTAATAGCCCCAATGACACATTTCACACAGTCCCAGGAGCCCCCCCTCGGCTCAGGGGTCAAGTGACTGTTGGTTTAAGAGCCCCGCTACATCACAGATGGGATAATTACCCTCTCACAGCCCGACAAGCCTATTAAAGGGGTCAATTGCCCTGGGAATGGCAGCCCCTGCAGAACAGCCGGGCTCCCCTCCACGGTGTTCACCCTGCGGTTAAGGGGGTTTAACTGGGGGGCTCCCGGGGGGCAGCGTCAGGGGGGTTGGTGATTGGGGGAAGTGCACGGCCAAGCAGAGCCAAGTGCAACTGGGCCGTGGGTTTCTGAGCACAGATAGACCCACAGCCGGACAGCTGGACAGATAGAGTGACAGACAGACAGACAAATAGAAGGACGGACAAACAGAGGGACAGACAAACAGATAGAGGGACGGACAGACAGAGGGACAGATAGAGGGACGGACAGATGTTTCTCTCACCTCCCTGTCTGACGCACTGAGTCAGTGGGTCTCGGGTCGCCTGCCGCGCGTTCCTCCTGCAAACACACATAGACATGCTGAGTCACAACAGTGTGAGAGTGTGAGTGTGTGAGAGTGTGTGTGAGTGAGTGTGTGTGAGTGTGTGTGTGAGTGTGTCAGGTGTGAGTGTGTGTGTGTGTGTGTGTGTGTGTGAGTTGTGTCAGTGTGTGTGTGAGAGTGTGTGTGAGTGTGTCAGTGTGTGTGTGAGTGTGTCAGGTGTGTGTGAGTTGTGTCAGTGTGTGTGTGAGTGTGTGTGTGAGTGTGTCAGTGTGTGTGTGAGTGTGTCAGGTGTGTGTGAGTTGTGTCAGTGTGTGTGTGAGAGTGTGTGTGTGTGAGTGTGTCAGGTGTGTGTGAGAGTGTGTGTGAGAGTGTGTGTGTGAGTGTGTCAGTGTGTGTGTGAGAGTGTGTGTGTGTGAGTGTGTCAGGTGTGTGTGAGTTGTGTCAGTGTGTGTGTGAGAGTGTGTGTGTGTGAGTGTGTCAGGTGTGTGTGAGAGTGTGTGTGAGAGTGTGTGTGTGAGTGTGTCAGGTGTGTGTGAGTGTGTGTGTGAGAGTGTGTGTGAGTGTGTCAGTGTGTGTGTGAGTGTGTCAGGTGTGTGTGAGTTGTGTCAGTGTGTGTGTGAGAGTGTGTGTGTGGCACAGGTCGCTCACATGCCCGGGGGCAGAGCCTCACCGGCGGGCAATGGGCGATGGCATGTAGGGGCTGCAGGAGGAGCCGTCCCAGGTGCAGTAGGGGTCCCTGGCGAGGCAGCACTCGGCGCAGGCCTGGCCGTACAGGTCACACTGGAACAGCGCCAGCTGAGCCAGGCCCACCCGGGAGCCCACGTACAGCTGCTGCTGCAGGGAGACACGGCGGGTCAGGGGGCACCACACACAACTACCAACAACCACCCGACTAAGGGAACATGACTGGTGTTACAGTACACAGGGAGAGGGGGAGGAGAGGGAGGGAGTGCTGTGACCTGCAGCCTCTTACCCTTTTCCTCGATAGCGCCATGGCGGTGATCGCAGACTGATCCTGCAGGGGAGGAGCGGAGAGACACACAGGTATTATTTTATATAGCGCCTTTTCGTGCTCAGCATCCTCTCGATGCACTGCACACACACACACACACACACACACACATGCACACGCACACACACACACACACACACACACGCAAAGACTGACAGATGGATCTATAGTTACCTTGAAGACTTGCAGCTCCTCCAGAGTGATCTCCTGACTGACCTCCTTGCCCTGAGGGAGATGGATGGACTTCAACACCAGCCCAGAGTCTGAAACAACACAACACAGAGTCTCACACAACATGCACAGTGCAGCGCAGAGTCTGAAACAACGCAGCAGAAAGTCTGACACAACACAGAGTCTGACACAAGACAGAGTCTGAAACAACACATAGACACAACACAGCACACCGCAGCCCAGAGACTGAAACAACACAGCACAGAGTGTGACACGCTGACTGTACACGCACACACTAGGACGCCTGTCCTGGCCCCAGGGAGCCGAGCTCGTCCTGTCCACCCTGCTGGACTCTGTCCTCCCATGAAGGAGCTGCTGCTGGGATATTCATCAGTGTTTTTATGTTACAATCCTCCCTCAGTCGTTCATCTACACCAGGTATGGGGGGGTGACACTGACCAGTCGCACAGCTGCCAAACTGCTGCCATTTCCTCCCGGCCGAGCGACTCTGTTTATCGCCTGTAAGCACAGACCCCCCACCCCCGCCCGCCGAGAGCTGCTGACCTGTGCCGATGAAGAGGACGTCGTACTGCCCGTCCACCGCCTCCACGCGGTCCACCGCCAGCCGGGTGAACTTGTAGGTCACCCCCACGCGCACCAGCAGGGGCCGCCCGCCCACCGGGGACACGGGCTCGAACATCAGAGGGTGAGTGCGGCTGAAGAAGATGACATCATCGGGGTAGTCCCGGGTCGAACGATAACCGCCGTACGTCTTGCTGGGACACTGGGGGGCGACAGGGAGCGCAGAGGAAGAGGCGAGCGTTATTTCATAAAACACACATGATTATTACCCTCCATGCTAACTGTATCCTGAATTCATTTCAATCCCCAGCCCTGCTCTTACTGATCCAAACCCAAGCCGCGGAGGGGGAAACTCACCGTGCCCGGCCTGGGGAAGGGCACTCGGCCAGTGTACTCCACCCATTTGTACTCCGGGCCCTCCTTGTGGGAGAAGTGTCCCTTGAAGGTCATGGTGATGTCCTGCATCCGGTACACGCACACGGCTGAGCCGTTCAGCACGTCACTGCGGGGGGAAGGAGGGGGACAGACATCAGTGAGCGCCACCGCGCAGCCACCCCGGACCCCTGGCTTTGAGACGTTCCTCCGTTGAGTGACAGTGCAACGGGGCCCAGGGCCGCACAGTAGCTCCCACGTGGCTCACAGGGAGACAGATCTGCTGACAGGGCATCTCAGAGGACACTGACCGCCCTACGCTGCCTGTCGTCACCGCAGCCACCGGAGAGCGGACGGACGACCCACCAAACCCGCCATGACCTCTGTCTGGGACTCGGCCGGCCCCAAGATTGAGGGCTGACGCTCAGAGATCGGTGTCTGTGATGCGGGTTTAAGTCAGAGCCTCCGGGCAGCGTATCAAATTTTCTCTCGCTCTCTCTGCTCGTCTGGAACTCATTAACAGGACGTAACAAGGCCCCGGCGGCAGCAGCTGGTCAGAGGCGTAGGAGCCGGGCGTGTGTGTCGGCGCTGCTGCCGAGTGCTGCGTCACAGATGAGCTCACTGCCAGGGCTAGTGCGGAACAGGCAGCTCACCATCGCACAGCACAGTGAATAAATATATATACATAAACTGGAGGAGCCAAACCCACAACCCGGAGGCCGGGAGTCTTGCAGATGCCAAAGACATCTGACTAATCTGGGTTTGGGTTTGTGGGGGGGTTGTATGAAACAAAATACATTCATATGTTTAGCTGCCTGGTTGTTTGGGTTCAGCGTTTCTTGCCGAGTTCAGTCAGGGCTCACGCTGCGCTGTGATCGGCCTGCAAGGATCGAGTGACTCTGTGCTTTACTGTTGTGAACACAACTCCACGTGACACCAGGGGAAAGTTTCTGTTCTGTGCACAGTGGTGGGCTGTGTGTGAGTCGTGTGTTGTGTGTTGTGTGTTGTGTGTTGTGCTGAGGGCTGAGTACCCGTGTGCCAGACTGGGTTTGAGAGGGTGCTGTTCTACAGTGAGTGCAGAGACAGACTCCAGCCAGGGGGCGGCGCTGTGAGGGAGCGGGGGGCGTACCTGGCCGTGGTGAAGAGGCCGTAGATGAGCGGGTTGGTCTTTTCTTTGCCATGAAGGATGAACACGTCCTCTGTGAGGGGAGCACAAAGCAGACAGCAGGTGAGCTCCCAGCCTCCAACGGGCCCTCGCCGCCCCCCGCCAGACCAGGGCAGACGCACCGAAGTTTGGAAAGCATAACAATAATTCAAGAAATAGAAATCGGGTAAGCCGGGCAGCTCTGCAGTCTGTGCAGTGACAGAGATGCAGCTGGTTATGAAGTTTTTGTGGAAGAAATGGGACTGGTTTGACAGTACTGCGGTGACTGAGTGTGTGTGTGCATGTGTGTGCACTGCAGTGTGTCAGTCTGTTACTGGCTCCATGCATACAAACACCACACCTGGATGCCGGCCAGCACAACAATCAACAACAACAAACTGCACCACCAAACTAAGACCCCAGTTCCAATTAGTACAACTGATGGCCACTTTTGGAAACCTTGACGCCGCTGCTCTTGGCACCCGAGGAGCCTCCATGCTGAGTCAGGGCACCACAAACCAGAACAGCCCAGCCCAGCCCAGCCCAGCCCAGCCCAGCCCATCACAGCACAGAACAGCACAGCACAGACAGCTTAGTCCAGCCCAGTTCTGTGTCAAAACAGAGGAAATAGCTTTTTGCCACCCCTCAGTGTTTGGACTGATCTGCTTGCATTCCTTTCATGCACCGCCCACCCCCCCGCCCCCAGCTCCCGAGCACAAACAGACAGGAGAATGGCCCCCGCATCCTGACTCCCCGGCCCCGAGCCCCCAGGCTGGCAGGCCCATGCTGGCCCCCTGTTCTCTGCCTTGTCTCCTTGTTTAAAAAGGACACATTTTTACACAGTTTGACTCCCCCCTGCAACCACCACCTGGTGATGGACAGGCTGTCCGTCGCGCAGGAGACAATGGGGCGGAACTGCCCCCTCACATTCCGTTCCCGGCGACCCGCGGGTCTGTCAGGTGCTGCACGATCATATCGGCCAAGGGGGGGGGCAGGTGGGAGGGTGTTGTGTGCTGGAATTCCTGCTCATCTGATTTCTTAGCCAGATAAGGGAAATATGCTTCTTTCTTGGTTGTTTGTTTGTTTTTAATACACAAAATTATGGCAGGCAATGAACTGCACAAGCCCGGCGCTGGAGGCTGGATCACAGGGACGCTGGATCCACAGTGACCGAACCTGCCGGCACCTCGCCCACGGCACAGCTTTCACACAGCGCACTCCCCACCCACACTCTCACTGTGGGGTACCCAGCGCCCACAGCCACCCACAGTGCCCTCCCCAGGGCTGGAGAGAGCTGGCACTGTTATTGTTACCTTACATTCCTGCTGTTGTTACTATTCCTCTTATTGTATTATTTTATTCCCCCAAAGAGTTTTAGTACCATTGTTTATAAGCATGTTATTACAACGGTTAATTTCCATTTACAATGCCACATCAAATGCCGTAGTTGTATATTGTAAACGTGTGAGAGCTTCTCACTCGTAAAATGACCAATAAAGTCTCTGGGAAATTCCCCCCGTCCTTCCCTACAAATACTTGGCCAGACATCAGTGTAATCAAGTGAGAAGAGAAGAAAGGGAGAAGGAAAGAAAGAAGAAAGCACAGCTTGAAGTTTGTCTGTGTGCTGGATCAGCGAGTTAAAGGGCTCCCTAATTAATCACAGCCGCGCTGGGCGGGCACAAGGTCACTCTGCCATGGTTACCAGCCCCCCAGCGCGGCTCCCACATTCAGCAGCAGCGGTGGGCCCTGATCACGAGCAGGACCGGGGACCCTGGGTCAGACCCGCTGAGACCCACTTCCGCGCCACTGGAGCCGACCGCGCCAAGCAAGAGAGCAGGATGACACCCCGAGGTGAGAGAAGTGGGGTGGGCGATCCAAGCAGGTGGCAACAGGTCACGGGACATGGGACACGGGACACACAGCAGAGAACAGAGGGCAGCTCCCAGCAGTGCAGCCGGTGCCAGCTCTGCAACTCTGGCTGCTGTCATCTGGAGCGAATTCAACAGAGACAGGCTGCCCTACGGTGGCCCGGGCAGCCCAGCCGGTTCCCACAGGGGGCACAGGGCTCACCCCCCAGCCGGGCAGAGCATGTGGTTCCTAGAGGCGCTGCAACGCACTGACAGCTGCTCTGCTCTCACGCAGTGGCTTCAAAAATCCCCCATAAACCATCTTAATTGGGCCAAATGGAATAAACTGAACCCACAGCGCTGGTCTCTCTCCAGAGGAAATCGGTTCCCAGGTTTGGAAACACGGGGCTTTTACACAAAACGCCCCCCCCAGCTCCTGCTGTTTCCCATCACGTCTCAGAGAGAGCAGTCACCGTTTCCCTGACAAAGGCAGACCACACACACGCACACACACACAAACACACACAGGCCGGCCGCCCCGTGCCCAGCCTCCCAGCGGGCTTCCTGGGGAACGCGGGGGCTCTGTGTGGTGCGGTGCCATCCGGCCCTCCTTGGGACTCCTGTCGGTGCCGCTCTCTGGTGCAGTGAGTTTATGAGGCTTTATGAAGTTTGGGTTTTTCTTTGATTCTCTAAAATCGCAGTTTCCCCAGAGAGCCGTCATTATCCTGCCTGTGTCAGTGGATTGCCTCACAGGCGCTCATTCTTCAAAGCCTCTTTTCTCTGTCCCCTGACCTGGGCTCTGGTGAAGCGGGCGCAGTGTTGCTGGTGTCCTCATGGTGTACACCCCTGACCACTGGCCTCTCCGCCAGGGGGCAGACACAGGGCAGGTCTGGGTTGCACTGGACAGAGAGGGGGCAGGTTAGGGTTCAAACACTGCTCTGAAGCCCTTTCCCCTGACGGCAGGCACTGGGGGTACCAGTGGGCAGAGGAGGAACACACACACACACACACACGCGCACACACACACAGCACAGTCTGAACAGCACCTGGGTGATCCCACGTTCCTGACACTGTCTATTCCCTGGATCTGATTATTTACTCCGAATAAAGCGAGTGTCCTCCGCTCTGATCAGTCCAGGTGTGCGAACACACAACACAGGGGTGATGTAGGATGTGTGGGAGGAATTCAGCTCTGTTGCGTGACGCAGGATTTACGGCGCAGACGGGCCACCGGGGGCTCTTGTTTACACTGGGACGTGTCCTCCAACAATCCCTCGACTGGTCCTGCGATTCGTGAAGAATGTCTGAGACTTCGTGTTGTCGTTCCAGGCCGCCGAGCACGACACAAACACGCGCCGTGTGCGCATTCCTCCCCCGATCGCATCACGGAGCATCCTCCCCGGCTCTGTTTATACCGCCTGACCCATGGAGCCATGTTGAGTTTGAGCTCCCCGCCTGCCTGCTTGCCTGCCGCCTGCGGTCTCTGTGTAGCTGCGCTGAGCTGTTCACACAGAACGAGCCGGTAAGTGCTGCTCCGAGGCCCGAGGAGAATCGCCGAGGCCGAGGCTGCTCTGCCACAGCTGACGGCAGGGTGTTTGGCTCTCGACCACAACACTCAAGCCGGTCGCACGGTGAGCACAGCGATCAGACCCAGCCACGGCAGTTTCACATTCACCATTTAGGGGAAACTGGGGCAGGCTGGGGGTGAGTGGCGGTTCCCCGTCTCATAAAAACAAAATTAAAGAGTTACATCACAATTTAATGGCATCTTCCAAGGGGCTCCTCTGGCACAATCCAGCAAGAACCCCCAGGGGAGGGGCAAAGAGAGCAGGGGACCTTCAGCGGGGCAATAACAGAGCGCAGTGGGAGAGAGAGACAGAGATGTAGGAGTCAAAGCAGCAGTAAGTAGTGGATAAATCTGCTCCTGGCTGATTGTGTCTAAATGGGCTGCATGGGAAATGGGAAAGGACAGGAAGCGGTCCGGGGGGCATGTTACGGCACGGCGCAGGACGGCACATGACGGGACTCACGCAGCTGGTCGAAGTGTGTGTGGACGCCGTCGGCCCCGGGGACAGAGCACAGCAGCCTCGCTTTCAAAAAGGTGCTCCACTTGTTCACCAGGCTGCGCTGCCCCCCCACATCGTTCTGCAACACACGGCACAGAGAGACAGTGTGAGTGTGTGTGTTAGTGTGTGTGTGTGTGTGTGTGTGTGTGCGTGTGTGTGTGCCATGCCCAGACTGTCCATGGGTACCTTGCAGACTCTCGCCACCCGAGAGAAGACCACCTTCCCCCCCGCAGCCTCCGCCTCCTGAGCGCGCTCAGTGAAGAACACATATACCTTGTCATCCTCTGGGTTATCGCTCTCCGACACTGACGCCACCTTCACAAACCTGGAGTCTGAGGAGAGAGAGGGAGGGAGAGAGAGAGGGAGGTGGAAGAGGAAGGAGGAAGACACAGAGAGAGAGGGAAGAAAAAAGAGAGAGAGAGATTTAAGCAGCTTAACATAGGAACTCTTAAATGATGCCCCTGACACAGTCCTTCTGCAGTGAGCTGGCAAGGGGACGGGGGTCAGAGGGGGTCGGAGCTGTAAGAGTTTGCCCCCCCGGCTCACACCGCTCTGTCCTGTGGAGGGGTGGGGGGGAGTGAGGAGTGGGGGGCAACACCTGCTGGACTCATCCATGGTTTTATTGTGTGTGTGTGTGTGTGTGTGTGTGTGTGTTGAGGTGGGGGTACTTCCTGACATTCAGCCCAGTAATAAAGCCCTTGGGTCTTTGGGAATGGAGTCACTAAACGACACAACACACACACACACCGGCCCTCCAGGCCTTGTAACTGCATACAGACACACACACGCCCCCCCCGCACACTGTCCTCAGCATGCGCCTCGCCTCCCCCTCCCCTGGCATGTGTGTGTGTGTGTTTATACAGACACACAGGGCTGCAGTCACTGCACTGACACAGGCCCACTCTTGTTTACAAACACTGCCTGAGGAAAGCCAGCCTGCAGTGACTGGGTCGGGGGGTTGTGATCCCGGGGGTCCACATACAGCCTGTGTTGGGGGGGGATGTAAGCCCAGGGGTCCGCACACAGCCTGTGTTGGGGGGGGATGTAAGCCCAGGGGTCCGCACACAGCCTGTGTTGGGGGGATGTGAGCCCGGGGGTCCGCCTGTGTGAGTTCCTCGTCTGGCCTGCTACACTTCTACTTTTATGGCTGCGTTGCTTTGCTCTACAGACAGGCCGAGTGATGGACGGCTCCGGGCCTCAGCTTACAGTAGGGGAGGAGGGGTGTCTGTCCCACACATTGAGAGATTGAGGCACGCATCTCTCTTTATAAGTGCACACACACACACACACACACACACACACACACACACACACACACACACACACACACACACTGACAGTAATACACACACATACATTGACACACCAGTGAGATGCCAGAGAGATGCTTTTCTCTTAATAAGTGCACACATACACTCTCACACAACACACACACACTCTGACTGCGGCCTCAGCCCCACCCCGCTCACCCTGCAGCCACTTGTTGTCATACTGCTCTGTGCGGATCACGTGGCGGGAGCCCAGGCTGCGGAAGAACGCCGAGTCGCGGCTCATGAAGTCCGAGGAGATCCCAGCGTACAGCTCCCCGTCTGCAACGACAAATAACACACACACACACACACACCGTTATACCCTAGAACACACACAGTGTAACACACCATTACATACTGGACCACACACACACACATATATACACACTTACACACCGTTACATACTGAAACACACACTCACACACACCATTACACACTAGAACACACACACAAACGACAAGGGGCGGGAGTGCTGGCTACACAACTCAAAGACTGCAGGCTCTGTCCGCCAGCTCAGCCGTAGGATTGCCAGCACAGATCAACACAACAGGGACGCAGAGTCAGTCGAGCTATTTTTTAATTCAGAGAAAGGCCGATTCATAACCACACACACCCAGCAAAGCGGCTCCAACAACCACGGCTATGTCCGCAGTGCTCCCACAATGCACTGCACAATGCACTGCACAGGGCTCAGGAGGAGATCGCCAGGCCTGCTGACAGCAATGCTCAGAACAGCCCCGGTGAACGCGTGCCAGAGCCCTGAATAGACACGGCTGTTTCATTTGCCTTATTAAGGAATCACATGCTGCTCGGAGTGGAATTCATTGCACAGGCTTTAAAGTCAGTGTCTGAGGAATGCAGTGGAAGCGCATTGTGCAGCTCCTGAGGCCCACAGTGGCCCAGACTCACACACATACACACATACACACACACCCAGCGCACCGCACCACCACACACCCAGTGCCGCTGGCAATGGCACCGCCAAACCCACAGGAGTGTCACGCGTTCTGAGCAGCGCTGCGGCAGGTGACACACAGAGCAGAGACACCAGCCTCTCTCTCTCTCTCTCACACACACACATTATCCTGTCCAGCTCATTTTCTCTCACATCACGGTGGAAATAATGATCAATTATAGAAAGAATGAAAGAAATCCACCCCTCCCAAACACACAGAGGGAGAATAACCGGTCTGCTGCCATTAGGCTTTTAATAAACAAGTGCCAGACTGTGACTGCAGGGATTTTCTGAGATTACACGCGAATACCTCCCCGATTTTAACACTGGCTAATAGGGCAGATCCTGATGTGTTAGAGAGAGGGACAGGGAGAGGGAGGTTAAAGAAAAGAGAGGGGAGAGAGAGGGATAGAGTTCCTTACGACGCACACCTGTCCCCAAGACACCTTAATAACCGCTTGGCTGACACACTAACAGATTGTAAACGATATACAGGATGCAGATATTACTGCTCTTAACCTGACCGGTGTGTTCTGACTCCAGGTGAGGATACACTCAGGACAGAATGACCTGCATCTGCAGTTTATCTGGCGTTGTGCGTTTTCACTGTCCTGACAGCACAGCGCACACAGAGCTCAGCGCACACAGAGCACAGGGCTGTGAAAGCAGGGAATTCTCTCTCTGCGCCGATCCCTGAAACCACAAGGCTGGAAAAAGCACATCCTGGCCAAGAGGAACGAAATTAAGAGAGGGAAACAGCAGCCAAGGGGAAGGGCAGCTACTGCACACTAACACACACTAACACACACACACTGACTCACATACCCATGCACATACAAACCCACAGTCACACACACACTCTCACCGACGATGGCGCTGGCCGTCCTCTGGTGGGGGTCGTACGGACACTTGCCCTTCCCGCACTCCGTCTGTCCGGGCAACACAGCCAGGCGCTCTCTCTGCAGGACAAGACAGGCAGGGTGTTACAGACAGACAGGACAGACAGAGGGACAGAGAGGGACAAAGGGACCGAGGGATAGAGAGAGGGTCATAACAACACAGCACAAGCACCTGCTGGCAACACACTGAGCAGCACCAGACTGCCGCTGGCCCGAACTGACTCGTTTGGAGAGCCAGCCTGGCAGGAGAGAAGGGGATTTTCAGCTTTTAATTCCTTTGTCTCTGTTCACATTTGTTTGGTATCAAGTTGTGTTTGCCAGAACACAAACAAAACCCAAGAAATTCCTGCACTTCTGACCCACTTATCGACGCCAGGGTGCCGCGTCTGATCTGGCCCGGGAGGGAGGGAGCGAGGGAGGGAGGGATATCGAATGCAGATGTGCTTTGTGTTCGTTCCAAAATCCTCCAGACGGTCACGATCAGGCTTCAGAAACAAAAGGGCCGAGGAGGACCAGGGGCCGGGGAACGCTTTCCACAGCCCGCCTTCCCTGGAGATGAGGAGCCAAGGACAGGACGGGACTGCAGACTGACAGCCAATGGGTCGGTGGGGGGGGGGGTGAGCACATATTGTATTAGGAGACGGTGGGTGGGTGTGGAAAGGGGAAGACAGGAAGATAGAGTTTCAGGCCATTGATCTCGGTGGCCCGAGGCCAGGGTCTGACTGCCTCGTATTACCCGTGCAACGGCAAACTAGATATTTAATCATCATTGTGTTTAGTGCTCTCCTGTTACTGATTTACTGGGGAGGACGGGGGGGGGTTGTATTTTCTGTTTGCCTTTTTAATGGCCAAGATTACAACAGTAAGTGTAGAACGCCGTGCTTGGCTCCGGGGTCCCCCGTACTGACAGACGTATTGATCTGCCTGTGAAGCGCTCTGAGGAACTTGCTTTCAGGGCACAATATACCAGAAGGTTTTGTTATTTGAAGAATTTATTACAGCGCTCTCGTACACAGCCCAGCGTCTGACAGGAAATCGGCCTCCTGGCAGGAGAGCCCGAATTGTAACTCATCCGTAGAGCTGCGGCCGCTGTGTGGGTTGGTCCCAAAGTGAGAGACGGGCAATTAATATAGCGCCTTTCCCCACGGCCACGGAGCCACAGGGGGCTCACAGCTGAACCTACAGGCTTTGTTCCCCCGGCGGCTCTGCGTGGATTCACTCCGGTTTCCATTCTTCCCCCCCCCGCCCTCCTCTCACCCCCGAGTCGCTCAGGGAGGACCCAGCTGCCGCCTCCGTCATGGCGAGACGGTGTGGCCCGTATCCGGTGTCCCTGCTGCCGTTACCCAACACCCCGTGAATGTCACGGTGACCTAGCATGAAACAAAGACCGCGAGAGCGAAAGGGAAACATGACAGGATCGTTATGAGATACCATAATGGGATGCTGTGAGGAGGCTCTGGCACGGCGTGGGGTGGGTGGGGGGATGCTGTTAAACACGCTCCCCCGGGGGCCGTCTGTGTTCGCCAGCAGCTTAGTGTAAGTACTTCGGGAATGCAGGGACACTAGCTGTGCCCAATCCGGCAGCTGGCAGCGGCCCCTGTGCCAGCCTGCCCCGCCGGCGCAGCTCCAAGACATCAGGGCAGGACTGGAACGTTGGCAGAGAGATTGGGGGCCGGTGTTCACTGTAACACAGAGCAAGGGCCACAGCAAGGGCACAGCAGGGATTTGCTGGGTGGGTGTGAGCTGCTGATTTGCATAGAAAACTGTCCAAAACACTGATTCAATTCAGATAACCAAAATAGCAACAAAAGTAAGTTTTTCTCTTTGGTTCAGCCCCCAGTTCCACCACTCTCTTTCTCTCCCTCTCTCCGTGTGGGCGTCCCACAGGCAGCCCGGCTCAGTCCTGGCAGGTCTGGATGATGCGATTAGATCAGCTGTCGCGCGGCCGGTGTGCCGATGATTAATGGCGTGCTGGAATGCAGCGGGCAGCAGGGAAATCACTGGGGGGGGGGGGGAGAGAGAGAGAGAGAGAGAGAGAGAGAGGGAGGAGAGTGGTGCTCTTACCCTGTGGAATGGGGCAGTGGGGATGAAGGCGCAGCGCGGGTGGTAGGCCCCAGTTCCGCACACGTACAGGTGGGTGTGATTGTACGGCTGCAGAACCCGCAGGAAGTTGGCACAGTCCAGCTGGCGGAGAGGAGAAGTGGGGTGGGGGGGCACAGTGAGAATAAAGTAAAATACTGTTTTATTAGGATAAGTATTTTACATTACAAGATAATAAAAACATTCAAAATTTTAATACTTAATACTTTTAAAAATCAATTCCTAAAATCACTTAAAAAATGTAAAATCTTACAGTGATTCACAAAATACATGAACTCAAATAAACGTGCATAAAACAATAAAACAAACTTGTGAAAAAGGCAAACTGCCAAACCAACAAAAAGGTCAAATACATTGAAAGTAACTGAAAATAACTGAGAATAAAGTAAAATACTGTTTTATTGTGTGTAGTATTTTACATTACATATAAAAACAATTCAATTTTTAATACTTATGATTAAAAACTTTTAAAATCAATTCTTAAAATCACTTAAAATTTTTAAAATCTTTGTGATTTAACAAAACCAAGATAAAACTTAACTTTAAATAAACAAGTGCACAAAACAACAAAACAAACGTGATTAAAGCAAAACTGCTAACCAACATAAAAGTCAAATACATTGAAAATAACTGAAAATGCACTGGACAAAATAAAAAAACAATTAAATAGGTAAAAATAAAAAACAAACAAAAAAGGTCCAATGCATTTAAAAATAAATCCAAAACGGACAATGTATTTGACAAAAAAATATAACAAAACTAAGCCAAAAAACCCCTAAACAATTTGTGTTTTAAAACCAACTAAATCTTTAAAAACAATTAAAAATTCATTCTTATAAATCATTTTAAAAGCAATCATTCATAAAATGGTTAAAAGATCTTGGACTTGGGCTCCAGCAGGGGGAACTGACCGTCCCCGGAGGTGGGTCCCATCATGGGATCCTGAGAATAAAGTAGGGAGGAGCCTCATCCCAGCAGGGTTCACACAACTGGGAGGTGTGGTTAAACTGGTCCAATGAAGCCCAAAGCGAGCTGAGTTGCTAAGAGCTCGGGGGGCTCGGGGAGCACCAGGTCATGATGTCAATGGTATCTCCTGCTTTTTAAATTTCTTTTCTAACTCAAATGAAAGCCAAAGCAGAAGATGCTGATTAAAGGACTGCAGGAGGCTGTGAACCCGGGGCCGAGAGCAGGGGCCCACAGCACTGTGTCACATGACCAGGCACAGTCCCTGGGATTCAGCTGCAACCCCTCCAGACAGACAGACAGACACACAGAGAGAGAGACAGAGAGAGACAGGCAGACAGGCGGAGACAGAGAGACAGACAGGGAGAGACGGACTCACCTCAGGATCCTTCCCTGCCATCTCACACTCCTCTATGCGGTCGGGGCTGGCCGGCCAGTACAGCTGCCAACAAGAACACACAGCTGCCGTCAGCATGCGGGGGGGCAAACAAACAGGCAGACAGACAGACTGAGAGACAGACAGACAGAGACAGAGACAGAGACAGAGAGACTGAGAGACAGACCGACAGACAGAGACAGAGAGACCGAGAGACAGAGAGACCGAGAGACAGAGAGACAGACAGACAGAGAGACTTGCAGAAAGACAGACAGACTAACAGTGAGACAGAACAATAACAGGAAGTACTGTGATTAGCAGTGAACAGCATGTGGATAATCATTCTATTCATCTGACTTTGCTGAGGAGAGGCAGAAAAAGAGGGAGAGGACTAGAGATAGAGAGAGAGAGAGAGAGAGAGAGAGAGAGAGAGAGTGCCCAGCCCAGCCACCAGGGTGGACAGAGTACTCTCAGACACCAGCGGAAGAAGCAAGAGCGAGGGAGCGTCTCCGGGGCATTCAATTGAACCCCCCCGCCCGGGGGGCAGGGCTGTGTGTGCTCAGCTGCCTGGTTGAGCCGGTGTGTCTGCAGCCCCAGGCTCTTCACAGGAAGTGTTATTGTAGCTCCTTCCTGTCCTCCTTTGATCCGGTCTCTCACTCTCTGTCTCGCTCTCTAAATATACACATCCAGTGCCCTTCCCTGAGCTGCCTCCGGGAGATAGAGAGAGAGACAGAGAGAGAGGCAGAGAGAGAGACAGAGAGAGACGCAGAGACGGAGACAGAGAGAGAGACGCAGAGAGAGACAGAGAGAGACGCAGAGACGGAGACAGAGAGAGAGACGCAGAGAGAGACAGAGAGAGACGCAGAGACGGAGACAGAGAGAGAGACAGAGAGGTCAGTGTGCATGTCAGCATGTCAAGTGCCTCTCTGCGGTGCGGCCGGCGGCTCTTTGATATTGAAGTCGCAGTGAGTCCGGGCCGCAGCTGTAATGACAGCCCTCTGCCGGCAACAGATGGCAGCGTGGGGCTTCTAATTAGAGAGTGTGGCGATAGGAGGGACAGACATGGGGCTGGGGGTACAACAGGAATAGCAGCAGCCATGTTGTGCTCTGTGAGTGAGTGTGTTTCCGTTTGACACTTCCTGCTGCCTCTGCCCCCCAGACATCACTTTGCTTCCTGCAGTAGGGGGGCGCCCAGTGATTACTCTGCTAATTAGCAGCAATTTGGGCCCAATTAGAGGCCCCTGATGTTGGGCGGGAGAGGTTATCAATCTGACCCCACTCAATCTCTCCCACCTCATTTCCCGCTCCTGATCCCCCCTCACTACTCTCTCTCTCTCTCTTTTTCTCTCCACCCCTCGTTGCCATACCTTGCGGATGCCATGTGTGATGTTGTCCAGGTTGGTGGACACCAGCTGGTCCCTGATGGCAGCGTAGAGCCGGCGTCCGTCCTCGTCCAGCAGGAGGGAGTGTAGGTCCCCGGCGGCCAGGGGGACGGACAGCAGCCGCCCGGTCTGCACCAGCTCTGCGCAGAGGGGTGGGGAGCATTAGTGCTGGAATGAAGAGCTCTGTTGTTCAACCCCCTCACCTGCAGCACCAGGACAGTGGAGACGCTTCACACAGAAATCACTCCATCTGTCTGTCAGAGTGGAGAGCGCTGAACACACACTGAGCGTAATGAGCCTGCCCTCTCTGCCCCCCCCCCACTTGGGCCACATCAAAGACTGGCCCCTCGATTTCTGACCCCACAGCGGAGAGCAGCAGTGACCTCTGGGCTGCAGGGTCTCAGGTCCCTGTGCTTCTCAGGGAGCCAATCACACAGCATCACTGCGCTGCGAGGGAGCCAACTTCTCATTGACTTACTGGTACACTAATATAGCTAAGATAACGCTGAGAGGGAACTAATTAAACAGCATCACTGCGGAAATGAACCTTGGCAAACCTCCTACTCTCAGCCTTTGGCGTCTCTCTTTCTCTGTGAGGATCCTCTTGTAAACAGGCTGTGCTGCTCAGGCAGTCCTGCTGTCACCACACAGATCCCCCCCCACGTGCGTCATTCACAAAGCACTTAAAAGTCCTTACACTCGACTCGGACATCACTGCTTTACAGGACGAATAAACACAAGAGAAAAAAGAACTTGTGTCAGCAGAACCCCCCCCGGGTGCTCACGGATACATCAGCGTAGAGCGAACCTCTGAGCCCTGGACTCAGCTACACTGCCCGCACTACAAGCCAGCCGCTCCCATGCGGCCCAGTCAGTGCCAGTCTGGGTGGCACTGCTGTTCTGGGCTGCTGGGACTCCTTCAGCGGGCCTGGGAGTCTAGACTGGGAGGGGAACGCAGTGCGAGAGGCCTGCTGCTCTGAGACGTATTCGCTTCCACAACTGGAGCACATCTGTGCAGTAATGACTCAGCCGGCCCCCGACGGATCCCGGCTCAGGGAGGGACGATTCCAGAGAATAATAGCCATCAGGAAACACACATGAAACAAGACCTCGATCAGCAGCAACAGGCGCTGCACAGAACCAGTGCCAGACCCATGTGTGTGTGTGTGTGTGTGTGTACTGGACTCTGTGTGCACATCGGCCGCCACAGCAGGTGGGCTGCACCAGTAGGTCCTGAGCCACTAGGCAACAGAGGGAGTCCAGGCTGCTGCAGACTCCTTAAAGGGACAGAGCCCTCCGCACAGACAGACGGACAGACAGGCAGACAAGCAGACAGATAGACAGACATACAGACAGGCCGGTTCGCTCCTGCAAGTTTGGGTCTGCGTCTCCAGCGCAGGAGACACCGGCACTCCCCCCAGGAATAAGGGAATAAGAGGTCTGTTTAGCACTGAAAACAGCTGGGATTCGGGAATGTACGCTGCGGCACACGTCTCCACACTCTGCGCAAACACGGCCTGCAACGAGTCGTGTGTCCAGAGCCATCCCATAATCGCCTCTCCTGAAGGTCCCTTATTCTCCCGGGCAGCTGACAGCACCCACCCCCCAACCCCTTCAAAATATCTGTGCTTAATTTAGTCCTCTCATTGAAGTGGAGCACACTGGCGTCCTTGTATCACAGCCTGCTGCGTTAGGGCCGGTGAAACCATGGTAACAGCCGGGTGAAGCACACACAGGAATGACACACACCCTGGGCACATGTTAAATATGTGGCCAAACAGGGTGAACACGCACACACACACACACTCACACACGCACACACTCAGACACACACACACACTCACACACGCACACACACTCACACACACAGACACTCACACTCACATGCATGTGCACACACACGCACACACACATACACACACACACACACACTGGGCTGTACAGGAGGGTAACAGCATGATGGATGGCCTGTGAAAGTAAATGACGACCAATTTCCGCCTCTCGGACGCTGGCCCACAGTCAGGCTCTATTAAGTGTAATTTGTGCTGCGCTGCGTGTCTTGGGCTGCAGAGAGGCCGTGGCGCTGCCTCCTCACACGCCGCTGGGGGGTCACAGAAAAAACTGCCATCAGAACAGAGCAGCACAGGGTTCCCCCCCGCCAATTACATCACCACCCAATCCAGCAGTCAATCAATCACTAATTACAGAGACATGATTTCCCCGAAGTGCGTGTGAGGGGGCATGATGTCTGTATGTGTGCGTGCATGGCTGTGTCTATTTGTGCAAGCGCTGGTGTGCGAGAGTGTGTTGGTGCTGTGTAGAGTCAGGCCCCTCTCTCTCTCTGATCCTCCCTCGGGGGGGTGGGGGTCCCAGTGCTGCTCAGGAAGCTGCAGCTGATTTCCCTGGAAATGGGTTTATCAGGCGACCAATTAGAGCTCGTTTTCTGATGGTGGTCTGAGATTGAGCAAGAGGGGTCTGAGAAAGCGGCCTGAACACCGAACACACACTCACACTGAACACAAGAGTACCCTTACACACCCGTGCACCCACACACGACCCCACTCAGAGGCTCCTGTTCAGAAAGCCCGGCTCTGCGGTGGGGATTTCCGGTCCATTCACGACTCAGTCGAACTGTTTTTTCTCGTTGTGTTGTTGTTTATTAGATTTTTCCATTTGGGTTTCTCCTCCTCTTTGCAGGACCCACACTCCCTCTCCCTCTAACCTCAGACAAACTCCCACCAGCCTTCAGGACATTTCGCTTCTGTTCAGACCCCCACACACACTTGCGCACGGCCCTGCCCCCCTGAGTGAGTGAGTGAGAGAGTGAGAGAGAGAGTGAGAGAGTGAGTGTGTGACCAGAATCAGATCTCTCTCTTCACCGGACCTGAATCACTTCCAGTCTGTTACAGGAGCTCCTCAGACCAACCGGGGGTTTCCAAACCTGGCCTTTGATCTTTTACTGGGTGTCCTGCTGATTGAATAACCAATCTGCCTTAATTAAACCGAGCGCTCTTTGATTCCAGCGGGGGCCCGTGGCGTTGGGGCGTCTACAGACAGCACGGTGTGTCTGAACGTGACTCGGCCGCCCCTCCTGCCAATAAGTCCTAATGAATTATAATTGGCCTCCAGCTATGACTTCACCTTTTCACCTGGGGCCTCGGCCGTCCGGCGCTTAACAAGAGGCTTCAGAAACAACACTGACACCCCCCCCCAGGGCCAAGCAGCGCTGCACAAACGTCTTTCAACTGCCTTCCATTAAAAAGACGTTGACTCAAATAATTAGAACAATAAAACTTGGCAGTGATGTCAATTTTTTCCTTCCATTTTTTTGCAGTCTGAATGCCATTATTCATTACCCTTCCTCTTGTTTGGTTTTATTTTTTATTTTTCCATTCCTCGCACAGCACTCCGGCTGCCCCCACAGTTCAGTCGTGTCTGAGCTGCAGGGATTACAGCCGACCCGCAGCCAGGAGCAGCGCTGGGAAATTCAGACCGGAGGAGAACCGGGGGCTTCCGTATGACGAACCTGGAATAATTATGGACCTGACCTTCCTGATCTGAGTTCAGAGTCACTGCTCAAGAGGAGGACACGGCAGGAGAGGGAGAGGGAGAGAGGAGAGAGGAGAGAGGAGAGGAGCAGTTAGGCAGAAGCCAGAGGAAGAGGAGGTAGAGTGAGAGAGAGGAGAGAGGAGGAAGCTGGGTGGGAGAAAATAAGGCAGAGCAAGCAAACTCCCTGCGGTGAACTTTACTACGGTTCACAGACCTCAAAACACCGTGCGGCACCCCTCCCAGACTCGCATGCACACGCACACGCACACGCAGGGTCAGTACCCAGCACGCCCTCAATGCCTCCCTCCCTTCACAACAGCAGCTTCAAACAGCAAACAGCAGAAAATATCAATACATATATAACATCATGCCAACCAGAAAATATACACAATAATATATTATTATTATATAATAATAATAATAATAATAATAATAATAATAATAATAATAATAATAATAATAATAATATGCATATTATTCCTTCATTATTTTCCATGCAGTACAGGTTGCAAGAGCCCAGTGCAAGAGAGAGGACAGGTGAGAGAGACAGGTGAACTAAAGGACAGGTGAGAGAGAGAGGACAGGCAAGAGAGAGAGAGGACAGGTGACCTCTTACCTGAGAAGCTGAACTGCAGGCGTGGCTGGTCGGGTCTCCAGGCGCCGCAGAGGGGGAGGATCGCCAGGCAGGACAGCAGGAGCAGCACCCCCACCCCCATGACTGGCCCCCCCACAAGCATCTTCAGTCCCACGTGTGTCCTTTATATATCCAAGGGAGAAGCAGGTCCAGTCCCAGTTCTGTCTGGCACTCAACTCTCTTTCTCTTCCTCTCTCTCCCTCTCTGTTCACTCTCTTCTCTCTTCTCCTCTCTCAGTCAGCAGCTCTCTCTCTCTCTCTCTCTCTCTCTCTCAGTCCCGCACTCCAAACTCCAAGGAGGTGAGCTGGGCTCTCCACAGCGATGGGGATCACAGATGGAAAAGAGACAAATCCCACCCCACACACTCCCCCCAATCCTCTCTCTCTCTTCTAGGGTCAGAGATTTCAGTTCTGCCCCCAGTAATTACCCCCACACCCCCGCCGCCTCCAACAGCAGCTCTTGAAAGACGGTCAGCCCAGCAGCTCCGCGCACCGCTGCCGTCTCCGAGAGGAGAGAGCGCTCTGAGAGGAACTGGGCTGCTCCCCTCCCCGTGCAAGGAAAAAAGAAAAACAAGCTTCCGAAAAAAAAGTCTCCGCTGCAAAACTAGAACAGCTGCACTGGGGCTTTTATCTTATCTGCCTTGATGTTCTCTCTCCCTCTCTCTCTCCCTCCCTCCCTCTCTCTCTCTCTCTCTCTCTCTCTCTCTCCAGGGTGGCAGGCAGGGCTGCACAGAAGCTGGGCGGCTCGGTCAGCTGGCAAGGTGGGTGAGCGTCTGCGAGAGTCTGTGAGACGCGTCCCTGTGTCTGCTCTTCACACCCTCCCTCCTGCTGTGCCACACCCTCTGTCACCTCCCCCCCCCCAGGCTGGGACTCCCTGCACAACCTGTCACACACACACCTCCCCCACCCAGAGAGGAAAAGGACGAGAGCAGGGCTGGACTGGACTGGTGATCACTGTAAGGCTGCAGTCAATTAACTCCTCTTCCTCGACACTGGGACACTGTCTGGCGTCTCCCGGCTGATAACAGGTTTCTAACAGCCCAATCCCAGCACTCTCCCTCTCCCTCTCCCTCTCCATTTCTCTCTCCCTCCCTTCCTCTCTCTCTCTCTCTCTCTCTCTCTCTCTCTCTCTCTCTGAGGAGGAGGTGGAGGTGCTGGCAGCTCTTGAACTGCTGATTCCCCTGTCCTGGCTGGGGTCTCTCTGCAGCCAGTCCAGCCTGGGGCCGCCACTTATAACCACCTTGCCCCCTCGTTGCGGTGCCGAGTCCTCAGCGCTGGGGGGCTGGCCGGGGCTTGGGGCAGCGCATCGCTACAGTCGACAGCGAGCTGCACTTGCCTGCGAGAGAGAGAGAGAAAGAGAAGGAGAGGGGCGCCGCAAAGGGGGTGCGTGACATCCCACTAGAACAGATAGGATCAGCCCTGTGTTCCCTCTCCCACAGGATCTGTTGTTGGCAGTCTTAGAAGCCCTGTCTGCTGCCTCCCCCCGCTGTCCCACCTGTCAGAGCTGCTCAGTTGGACACAGAGTAGAGGGTCCATGTTGGGCTGAACAGACCAGTACAGCTGGACTGGCCTGCGTCCACATTCTGGTTCTCTAGTTGTGCGGAGTGGTGTTTGAGAGTGAGTGAGTGAGTGAGTGTGTCTGTGCTGGGTATCTGCCCCTGCACACTGTGACTGCCCTAATAAAACCCTGATAAGCTCAGCCACTGCACACATATGCACAAGCACACATGCAAACATACGCACATGCACACACACACTAAATATCTCACAGAGCTGGCAGCAGATCAGACTGACCCTGAGTGAAGGACGTCATACTCGTAACAGCTGACAGACAGGAGGGGAGAAGGAGAGAGGAGAGGAACAGAGAGTTTTGGAATCCTGTTTGTTGGTCCCACTGAACCACAAACCTGTTTTTACTGACAACAGTCATCTTCAATGGGTTGTGTAATTGGAATAATCTGCTGTTGAGCCGGGGGGGGGGGGGGGGGGTTGTTTCCACCAGAAGTTCACGTTGAGGTTTTGTTTCTTGAAGTTTCTCCTAGAGACGACACCTCCACAACTGTGCGCTGGGGGTGAGAGCCAAGTCGAAGAGCCAATCAGCCCACAGTCCTGAGCTCCAGGAGTGGGAACCCTGCCCAGTCCAGTCTGCCACCCCGCCTAAGCTCCTGCCCCTCCCTGCTCAGACACTGACCACAAGCAAATCAGCTCAGTCCCCGTTTGCAGCCCATGCAGGAGACAGGCTGTAGAGAAGAGGCCACAGAGAGCCAGTAGCACCACCATGTGGGAGCCCTGAGCACAGCAGCTGTTTTTTGTTCTGGAGAGCAGCACCGTCCACCAAGGGCTGAAGATGCGATACCAGCACCCCCTCAGAGACGGGAGGAGCGCAGCCGAGGATTCCAGATGTATTATTTTTTTTAGGAAGTTAAGTGGCTATTTTCCTACAGCATTGCAATATACAGACAGGTGACAAATTAAAGGAAAATCCTGAATAAATGAGTGGAGGAACATAATGAATACAGACGCCTCCAAACTGTTGTACTGCATGATACAATTAAGCAATTATCATCCTATCATGCTCTGTGGCATGTATACAAATGCTGAGCAGGCCCAGTCGACCTCGATTTTGCATCAAGATGGCGAGAGGAAAGGATCTAAGTGACTTTGAAAGAGGGTCATTATTGGGGCACCAGAGATGCAGAAAAAAGTGATCTGGTCAGATGAGTCATCCTTCCCCATATTCTGGACAAGTGGGCGAGTGCATGTGTGGGACACCAAGAGAACGGGACAGGCCTGACTGCTGGACCCCTACAGTGAGGGGGTCCGGAGGCTCTGTTATGCTGTGGGGGGGCATTTTCCTGGCATGGTTTGGGTCCACTTGTCCCCTTAGAGGGAAGGGTCACTGCAAATCATGACAGAGTTATTCTGAGTGATCACCTTTATCCTATGGTGACACATTTCTGTCCTGATGGGAGTGTCTCTTCCAGGATGACAATGCCCCCATCCACAGGGCACGAGGGTCACTGAATGGTGTGATGAGTATGAAAATGATGTGAATCATATGCTATGGCCTTCAGTCATCAGATCTCAACCCAATCGAACACCTATGGGAGATTCTGGACCAACATGTGAGACAGGCTCTCCACCACCATCATCAAAACCCCAAATGAGGGAATATCTTTTGGAAGAATGGTGTCCATCCCTCCAGTAGAGTCCAGAGACTCGTACAATCTGTGCCAAGAGCATTGAAGCTGTTCTGGGGCTCGTGGTGCCCAACACCTTACTGAGACACTTTATGGCGGTTGTTCCTTTAATTTGTCACCCGTCTGTATATTTGTGTTTATTTATGCATTTCTAGGGTTCCCAACCGACACCAACCAGCTTCATTTCAAGTCCAATATTGGAACAGAGAAGATGAATGAGAAAGTAACTCGGTAAACCCCCCTGCTGGCATCAGTGTGCGCTGCAGCAGTAATGCCCTGCCTCTGCTCTCCTCTGTTTAAATAATACTCTGTGTATCAATACAGCACTGGTTACTAATACTGGATGTGTGGATGAATACTGCTCTGAGGAACCAAACCCCACCATTTATCAACACAGCACTCGATCAATAAAGCTCTGATAATCAACACAGCACTGTTTTATCAGTGATCACTCTCCCCTGCAACCTGTGCCTGATGTTCACCGCTCCATTGTCTGGTGTGCTTTATTGGCATGACGTGCACAAGTATTGCCAAAGCAGAAGTGATAAATGTCAAACCGTTTCAGATGTAGATGCACACACAGATATTTATGGACAATAATTAACCATAATAAGCAGGTACATGTATATCAATAAAAATAGATCAATACATTTAAACGACGGTTTTGAAAAAAAGCAATGACAGCAGATCAAACAATACAAATTCAAACAGATTCAAACATAAATAATTACAATCATAATGCAATATAACAATAAATAACTGCTCTATGAATGCTCTCTGCCTCTGTCTCCCCCTCTCGCTCTCAATGAGGTTTATTGGCAGGACATGCTGGTGATGCCAAAGCTTCCAAAGAATATTCCAGCCACAGAAATACTGAATACCAAAACAAAACAAAAACACAAAAATAATAATACAGGGTGGGCAGGCAGGGGGTCATGTATTTAACAGCTATGGTTGCAGTCCTTGAATCATACACCAATTTATGCATACACTACTGCATAGGTAGGTAGGTTCATTTCATGTCACAGAAAATGAAGTTCACATAATATAGGGAGAGCAGGAAAGGATGGGAAATACACACAGTATAAACATCAGGTCCCCCCCCCCCCCCGAAGCAATAACCAATCAAGGGCCCTAACAAAGATTTGAACAATAAAAACAAAGTATCTGAGAAAGAACACTCAGAATGTATTAAACGTGTTCCAGCCCATAAATATACTCATCAGAGTGCAGACCATCATACACTGATGGGCCTCTGGTCTCTGTACAGACTCAAGTCTGAGCTCATCTAGGATTTCGCAGGACTCCCGCTTCACCCAAAGTGCTAGTAAACACTTGAACCCCGACGTCTCCTGCTCTGACTCAGTCTTTTCACACGTCATCTCTCAAGGAGCACAATGTTTCGAGTTTAACGCCTGAAGCCACAGCGTGGGCAGAGTGCAGCCCGTACACGGCACAGAGCTCACACACTATGCCATACAAAACCCCACCACCCTGAACAAGGCTTTGTGTGTACGATGGTGCCTGTGGCCATGCGACACAGCGGGGGGGAGGTTGACACTCCTCTACAGACACTGGCAGACGAGCTGCTGTGGCTGTGCACCTCCTGCGTGTGCGTGTGCGTGACCTGACTCAGGATTCAGCTGAAACTCCCCCCAGCTGTCGTTTAGGTCGGGTCAACGGGGTCTTGATCTACACGGTGCAGAAAAGGGTTTCACGGACTCTTCTGCCTGCTAATTCACCCCTCAGACAGGAATGGGTTCAGTTTTGCCAACATACCAGTGAGTTGGGGCCGATCAGAATAGAAATCCAGCTCAAGCGCGTCTCCCTCCGTGTCGAACGCGGATGAGGGTGGAGACGGTGCAGCTCGATATGGGTTTGTTTTATCTGGGTTTGTGTGTCAGCTTCTCTGACTAGCTCCCCTACAGCCAGATCTCGAGTCACACTTTGCTTTAGGCCCCTGTCAGCTTGTGGAGCCCAAGGGCCAAGCCAACACTTCACATAATGGGAAACTCAACAGGGCTACAGTGACCTATTGCATAATGACATCACACTCAGAGCCGCATCTGGCTCTATGACGAGTTGCATCGATCCAGAGATCAGGTCCCCAACTGACACAGACGACCTTCATTTCGAGACTCGATTCAGAGCAGAGAAGACGCTCGACATGTTCTCTCTGCTGGTGAAGATTGTATTCTGTATCCTGGTGGTTTTTAGGGTCGGGGTGGATCAGCTCTCCGGGGCACCGTGGTCCCTAGGGCTGCCCTGCCGGGAAGCTCAGTGCACAGCATGCCCTCGCCCCCTGGCTGCTCCACCACTGCATCTTATTTTAATTGAATGTTTTAAAGCTTAAAAAATGAAATACAATGAATGAGAAAGTAACTCAGTAACCCCACCCCCTGCTGGAGTCAGTGTGCACTGCAGCAGTAATGCCCTCCCTCTGATCTCCTGACCTCCGTGTTTAAAGCTCTGTTCCGCTCTGCAGCTTCCTCTGCCAAACCGTCTCCCACAGCCTCCAAGCACCGGCTGGCATGGACACATGACCCCCCCCCCGGGCTCACCAGGCCTTGAGATGCCATCACAGCCTCGCTCCACCACGCTGTCTCACACACACAGGACAAACCCTATCCTCACAATAAAACCCAATGTTCCTTCCTGCCAGTTCCTGCTGCTCTGGTGATGTTTCGCGTGGCGTCACGGTGGTTTCCTCATTATTAGCTTTAAACCGAGTCTCTCTCTCTCTATCCAGGTGAACTGCAGTGAAATTAAGAGTAATTAAGGTGTTTTTACATCATAACTCCTCTATAATATGCAAATATGAGTCTAATAAGGAAAGGACACAACGTGACGGAAGGTGGCTTAAAAGTGTCATAAGGGAACAAGAAATGTCGTACGGGGCTGTGGGCCAAATATGATGCTGTGACACGTTTGTCCTCTACAAGACGGCAGTGTGGTGCACTGTGGTAACATACAGTACGATGTAGTGTGGTGTAACATAGTAAAAAAGTGGCAAAGTATAGTTTACCATGGTCAAAACAGAAGTTAAAATGGTAAAGTGTAGTGTGGTGTAGCAGTGATAAATGTGGTAAAATTAGGGTAAAAAGTACCCTTCACAGGTACAGCACCTTTCACAGGGTAGCCACAGAGCACTTTAAATAAAATAGACAAATAAACTAAACACAAAAATAGACAAACAAACCATTAGGCACAGAGGACAGAAAAAACTCCTATATGATGGCAGTCTGGCAGCAGAAATAAATCTTGGGGGGTGCACAGCTTACGGGCCAATTGGCTGCCCCCTCATGCTGTACAGCCCCCGCCTCCGAGGGACACATACACAACTTATAGTAGCAGGGACCCCCATCTGTCTGCTGTCATCTGCTGATTCACACCCCGTTCTATTAATTCATTTTAAATCGCACGTTGCTGGTTCATAACTTGATAAAAGGCGAGACTCAGAACTTTCAATGGTTTTTCACATGAAGACTACTACTACTACCACTACTACTACTAATAATACAAATAATAATATGTCTGTGCTTATTTAATGAACCATGGAATATATGTAGAATACATAACCTCTCAGACACATTGTATGGGAATAACTCCTGTGGCAACTGGCTAAGAGGAGCAGAGCACAGTAACTACTACCACAAGACAATCTGCACCTGGTAGGAATAATAATAATATTATAAGAAGTAGAATCATGAATGAAAATGGAGCGAGCAAACTGCTGTTTCACATTGCACCATCGAGTTACTGTGACCATTCGCATCCAGGGTGACGTCACCAGGGATCCCCATGGGAAGATAACGTTCGGCGACGTCACAGACGCCGCAACAGCTCGTTTACGTCACTGACGCCGCAACAGCTTGTGTTCGCTTTGGAAGCCGCACTTTCGACACGCCTGCTCCCTCCCCCGCCCACAAGAAACGCTTCTGTATCTCGATGCTGTTTTTCAAAGGTGCAGCTCAGACACGTCTGGCCCGGACAGCAGCCCTCCCTCCCCGCTCTCGCTGTGCCCGTCTTCGCAGGGCGGGCCTGTCTGATGATGACCTCATGCTGGGTTATAAATAGTCTCAGTCTAAAAATAGGCCGCTATAAAAGCCGCGGTCTGCGCGGGCCCTCACTGTTCCGTCAGACTGCGGGACGGCCGAGCGGTCGAGCGATAGACAGGGAGACTGGCCCGTTAAACACGCCTCTCCCCGCCGGTCTCTCCGCCGGCCCGGCCCGGCTCTGCCTCAGTCACTCGGCGGGCCGCTGCGGTTTCTCTGCCCGGCTCGGGGACCTGAAGCGCCACGTAGTTTCAGTCCGGACTTGGGCGGAGATAACGACTTCCTTCCTCGGAAACATTTCAACATCGTCTGCGGAGTCCAACCCCTCTCTCTGTCCGTGTATGCATCTCGCCATGAAGGTATATTTATATAGATTATAAGGCGCATTGTCCCTTCGTTCAAACCGCGCCAGTATGAGAAAGCAATACTCGGAGAGGACGGGACATGGACAAGTTAATGCAAAAAAAAAAAGCACAGGGGCAGTTAGAGGCCACACAGATACCCCAGCTCGGTTTTGCCCCTGGTGCCCATGGCGGTGAGAGGAAAAACACTGGGCTCTCCCGTGTGAGTCTCGGGCTGGTGAGGTACAATATCTCCCTGTGCTCTGTCAGGAGACTCGGTGCTCCTCCCTTCTGGTCAACAATGAGACCAGAGATCCCAGGACCTGATCTTTCCGGTCTGGAGACGGGGGGCTCTAAGTCACACAGAGGGGCAGTGGGGTCTGGAATAAACTACCCTCTCTCTCTGATGACCAATATACTAACTCAGTAACTGAAATACCGGCTGACTGACCGACACACTGACCCGCTCCTATCCCTGATGTGTGTCTGTGTCCCACGCAGACTCACTCTCTTTACAGCACTGTCCTGAACACACTGTGAATCTAGAGACGAAACCCGGGACTCCATCTCTGTGTCTCATTAACATCCCCTCCCTCCACCGTGGGCAGAGCGCTGTGCCGGTCACACCCTGACCCCCCGACCCCAGCCCAGCTCTGGCTGTAAGCCACAGAGGACTGACCGCTCCTGGGAGAGTGATTCCAGGACACAGGGATAAATAAATAAAGAACAGCTGTTTTATGCAACATTGCCCCCCTCATCCTCTCTCTCTGGAGTCAGTAATGCGGTCGTGGAGCCCCCTCCCACCCATTCTCCTCTTTTTCCAGTCCCTCAGTCAGCTCCAAGGCCAGGGCCGCCACAAAGCCCAGCCTGTTCTAGCCGCCGTGATTAATGCCGAGTCGCAGTGCAGGCGGAGGGGGTGAGAGCAGACGCCAGGGCCAGCCAGTGATGGCTCGTTACACAACCTCGCACAGAAACGCCAGCCTGCGAGGGGATTCTCTCCGTCATTTCCTTCCAGAAGCTCGAGTGGGGCAGGGGGCTTCTGGCTGCTTCAGTCAGTCATTAGGATGATGAAACGGTGTGCTAATGTTGCTTTAATACCCATTTTAATAGCCTCACCCTACGAGCAACAGCAACTGTTTCTCGGTTCGGGTTTTATTTGGAGCCGTCAGCGTGAATGAGGTGTGAGGATTACTGTAACACATGAGCTGTGTTGAAAAACAGAAACCGCAAACAAGGGAAAAAAACCACCCAAAACTGACACCTTCCACTGCCGGAGCGGAGCCCAGCCCCGCCCTCCTCACATAAGGATCGGACCCCGCCTCCGCCACAGAGGCCCCGCCCGGCCGCGTGAATCCCTCTCCCTCTTTGCTCTCCTCTTCTGCGCTCCTTGGGTTGAGAGTCGTGGCAGAAAAACACGTTCGCCACAGGGCCGTCGGGCACCCGTCCAAGGGAAAGCCTGTCTCTCTCCTGCCAGTCTGAGGTGGCAGGGCACTGCCCTCACCCACGCCTGGTACGCGATCAGCGCAGGAGTGAGTCATCAGGACCGAAGCCCCAGTACAAACCGAGCTCCTGCTTGGGCCTGATACCCTTCATGAGGACGCTGTGCCACACAGAGGACACCAGTATCGCAGCCCCAGGTATTTTTCTCTGCCCCGGCACCCCACTGCTGCGGTGGAGCGGTGGGACTTCTGAACAGACCCACCAGTCTTTGCAAACGTACGGTCCACTTTATATATAAATATACATCCCATAACACCCTGTACAGGAAAAACAGGCCATGAACTAAGCCGTGCGAGAGAGAGAGAGAGATGGGGAGGGCGAGGGAGAGAAAGAAAGGGAGGGACATAGTATAGACTCTACAGAGCAGGTATTACCGTCTTGTTTTCGTTTAAACCCCTTTATTTTGTTTTTTTATTTATTTTTTTATTAAATTTTTTCCAAATTTTTTTTTCTTAAAAATTTTTATACATACAGAGAGACTACAAGTAGTTAAGCAATTAGGAAAATTCAAATTCTCTTTTTTACAAAAAAACGAAGAAAAAAAAAAAAAGGGGGATTCGAGGGGGTCGTCAGTGACAGACAGACAGACGGGCAGACGGACAGACACTCGAGCTCAGACCACTTTCTGGCAAAGCGAGAGGTCCGAGCACCGAGGCCAGCCCCTCCCGGGCCCGACGCACAACGATGAACACACAGAAACAGGAAAGGAGCTTGGTTTACTTGCGACTTCCCCCCCCCCACCCCCATTTTCTTTCCATTTATATCTTTTTCTTTAAATACTGGTAAACAGTTTTCCTTGCGTTATGGTCTTAAAAACAAATAACAGGTAAAAAACAAAACAAAAGAAACAGAAAACAAAAATAATCTTAAAAACAAAGGCCAGAATACTCAGGACACTACTGTACTGGATTAATAAACATCAATTCAAAACGTGGTTTAAATCAAGTCACTGGGCGTGCGCAGGAAGGAGAGGAGAGGAGAGGAGGAGGAAGGGGAGGGGGCTGCTGGGAGCTCTTCTCAGGCTGCCCCACCCCCTCGCCTCCCCCAGCCTCGTCTCTCCCCGACGGACTGACGGACGGACGGACGGAAGGGACGCTTCCCAGGTCGCTGCCGCTGCCGCCGCCGCCGTGTGTCAAAGAGTTTACAAGAGAAGGCATTTGGACGTTTTCTTCCCGCGCCGGGCTTGCAGCGCTGCCCTGGTGGCCATCTCGAACACCTCACGCACGCCGTCCTTGGTCTTGGCCGAGCACTCCATGTAACCGAAGGCACCGATGCGGTTCGCCATGTCCCGGCCCTCCTCCGGCTTCACCGGCTCCTGCAGGAGGGAGGGAGGGAGGTCAGAACCGGCACAGCGCGGGGGGGGAGGGGGTCCGGTCTCCGGAAGGACAAATATGTGAGGGAGTGTCCGTCTCTCCTTGTGCGAGTCTCTCAGCCTGTGTTGCGTGTGTGGGTGGGTCTGTCACTGCGTGTGCATGTGCGTGCGGGTCGGTCTCTGCGTGCGTGCGTGCGTGCGTGCGTGCGTGTGCGTCTGTGTCTCTCTCTCTCCTCTCTGTCTCTCACACTGTGCGACAATGTGGGCCCCTCCCCCAGCGTGTTCGCGCCGGCGCGGTTGGCGTACCTGCTTCATCTTGGCCAGCTCTCGCCGCGTGTGCTCGTCGTTGCGCAGGTCCTTTTTGTTGCCCACAAGGATGATGGGGACATTGGGGCAAAAATGCTTCACCTCAGGGGTCCACTTCTCTGGGATGTTCTCTGCGGAGGGGCAAAGGACAGCCTCAGGACACGGACACACACACAAGACTAAGATCACAACCCTGAACCGAATTCTATGAACTGCAAACTCCAGGAGACTTGACCGGGCCCCGTCTCCTGCCCCCCACGGACCCTGGCCCCTCTCACCTAAGCTGTCGGGGCTGTCGATGGAGAAGCACATGAGGATGACGTCGGTGTCGGGGTAGGACAGTGGCCGCAGTCGGTCATAGTCCTCCTGCCCTGCTGTGTCCCAGAGAGCGAGCTCCACCTGCACAGAGAGAGACAGAGAGAAAGAGGGAGAGAGAGAGAAGGGGTGAGAGAATTATTCCCTTCATCTCCTGCCTGTGCAGCACACTGGTGCGTAGCATGAGGCACGTGGCCCCAGGGGATAGAACAGCGAGGGCCGGGCCTGGGCCCCAGGAGGCAGGATGGTCAGGGGGTGGCGTACCTGTTTGCTGTCCACCTCGATGTCGGCCACGTAGTTCTCAAAGACAGTAGGCACGTACACCTCGGGGAACTGGTCCTTGCTGAATACGATAAGCAGACACGTCTTCCCGCACGCACCGTCCCCCACGATCACCAGCTTCTTCCGGATGGCAGCCATGCCTGTGCAGAGACAAGGCAGAGACACACGGTCACACAGGGGCAGAGACCAGGCAGAGACACGCGGTCACATGGAGGCAGAGACGAGACACGGAGACGCACAGTCGCAGAGACCTGGTCACCGGCCAAGTCACACATCCAACCCCCACCCACAACACACAGACACACCCACACCCACTAGTCAACAAAGAAGCATCAAACTGTATTGTGTTTTTACCTTGAATAAAAAGCACACACTTTTTGTGTAATAGATCGATAGACAGAGGGATATAGATCTATGCTCGCACACAAACAACCCCTCCCCCAGTGTCACAGGACCCGATGTCACATTTCCTCCCGATGCTTTCGATCAGTTTTGTTTAAATTCCAAAAACAACACTGACGGCTTTACCAGGTGGCCCCGAGGTGCCGCTCCCCAGCACAAAGCGTCCAGCTTCAATCTATGAACCAGGCTGGGCTTTGCTTTTTTTTTACTGGCTGTAGCTGACAAACCCTACCCTGTGTGAGAACGACACTCTCAGCACTCACTGTGATCAAACGAACAGATTAAAAACAAACTAAAAGATTATTCTGTAAATCCACTTTTATAATGTCTGTCCGCAGAGGCTCCGGGGACGTCTCTCCTCACCTGCCATTAACCCAAACCTGGATGTCACAGTGCCACCACATATGTCTTGTAGGAAGACCTACCATTGGTTATATTCTCTAAATGTTCAGCTGGGTAAATGCTTGGGAACAATGGCTAATCGATAATGAGAATTAAAGGCTGTAAAGAGCATCCCCAGGGCCCCACACAGAGATCACAGCATCCCCCCGCTGTCTGCCACATGCCCAGCGCTGTGAAATGGAACCGTTATCAGGTCAATACATCAATGGACCAATAATTACATTCTCATCGGGAGCCCGAGCTCTGCCCCGAGTGGGTGCTTTTGAGGACACGTTGCTCCTGACCGGTCAGACAGACCGAGAGGACGGAGTGGCCAACACGAAGGTCAAGCAGACGCAGCTCCCAGCACACGGCCGCACGAGCCCCTCAGGGCGTCTGAGCTGCAGGCATCTGCGTGACTCGAGAAGCAGAGTCGAGCGCAATGTCTCCACCCCAGCCTCCATCTGTGCAGCTTCACCACGCCGCGCAGCACACAGGAAGTGTCCGGAGAAGCAGGTGGCTCATGAGCTCTAGATCCTGCAGCTGGTGAAAGCGCGAGCGCGTCAGACTGCACAGCACCCGTGCCTGGACCCAGCGTCAATGCACACCGGCGGTCGCCATGAACTCTAGACAGACTGCAGGGAGACCCGGTGCCTCGGCCTGCGCCAGAGCAGAAACCGTGCCTCTAGGAAAAGAGTGGCTGCGGAGGTCACACCCAGCCCGGCACCCAGGCCCAGCTCAGGACAAGGCGTGTCCAGTAAATGTTCAATGGGGTGGCCGAGTGGGGCCAACCTTTCACGCTGGCATGGGGGGGGTTGAGTGCTAGCTGTGTTTATTTCACGCTAGCAGGGGGAGGGGGGGTGGTTGGTGATGGCGTTTCGTTGTGGGCATCTGGGGAGGTGCTGACAGTGTTTCGTTCACGCTAACGGGGGGGGGGGGCGGCTCACGGCATTTGTAGGGGGGCCGGCCACATTTCAGGCCCCAGGCCCCCCCCTTGACACGCCCCCGTATACATCTAATTTAGCCCAGGTTTTCATTAAACATAGATATCAGGTCTCCCAATTTAGATAGACAAACACACATTTTTAATATAAATTGCAATTAAATGCATCTGATCCTAACAAAATATCTGCTTATTATTATTTACCGTGTGTGTGTGAGTGAGTGAGTAATAAGCGAAGGTTCAGTGACTGGTTCATTGGTTTCAATCTGATAGTCCAACAATAACATGGTGCGCTTACGAATTCACAATATAGCCCCAAAATATTATTTTTCTTGTCGATTTCAGCCATACCAGGCCATTAGGAGGATTTTTAATTGCTAACTCAGCTATTATAATTTGTTAAATTAAACATTTTTTGTATTTCCTGTACTGTTCTATAAATGTTTGTTTGTAAATAGTGTATATAAAATGTTAGAAACACTAAGTAATAAATTCTAACTCCCTTCACTTCTTTCAAATACTCTAGAAGAAAATATTTATACAACAGTCAATCAAAATCAGAATCGATTCCACCACTTCTGGAATCGATCCTCAGATGATTGGAATGGCCCATCCCAACACGCAGCGCGCACGCCAAGCACACGGTCCTGCTCAGCCAGGCTTCCCTCCTGCACACGCCAGCTCCCCCACCTGCCCCTGAACACTTTCAGGGCTAGAGCACTGAAGGGGGGGAAATGTAATTCTGACCACTTTAAGCAAGAAAAAACTAAACTAAACCGCCTCACAGCAGACCAGGCAACACTGCGGTGACTTTTCATCGATCACTGGACGCACATACTGAATAAAGAAACAAATCCTCTTATCTGGGTAAATGCAATGAAGCTACCATGCTTAAAAAAAAAAAAAAAAAAAAACTCTCCTTAAAACTCTCTCTCTAACCTGACCACACCCAGCAGCTGAGGGGTGGGGGACAGGGGCACAGCACACTGACTACACTGTTCCAGGCGAGGGAGGGAAAGAGGAAGTCAAACACGAGCACGCCCAGGGGAAACGGCAGCGCAACGACGGCACAGGGAGACGCCAGACAAGCACCGTCCACCGCACCACCAGCAACTCCGACGGCCGCAACGTCACCGGCGACATCCTGAGAGACGGACGTGGGGCTGTAGGAAGTGAGCCGGCCGTCTTCTCATGGGGAAATGTGGGGGGGGAAGAGCAAACCCTCCTGGCATCAGAAACTACCAGCAGCCAGTGGAATAAAACGCCTTCAGGATCAAATAACCTGGCATGAGAATCCAGCGGGATTTTCCCTTAACCAGGCCACTACGCACCCCGAAACTCGAGGAGGGCTCGGGGGGGCGTTTAATCTGCCAGGAGCACCCCACTCTTACAGGAAAGCCTTTTCACCATCATAATGTGCCACCCAAGCACAGTAGCATAAATACATAGAGAACCTTTACAGATGGTCCAACACTCAGACAGACACGCACAGTGCCAAACGCTTCTGGGAGCTGAACACAGGAATCACAGCCTGTACCTGTTTAGAGTGTGTGAGCGAGGGAGCGAGCAAGCGCATGTGCTGGAATGCCCCTCCAACGCGAGCGCCCAGAGCCAGGTCCATGCTGCTCAGAAGGAGACGTCAACAGCGGCTTCACAACGGAGCCGCAGGGAGCTCCCTCTGCCATGGGGGATCCCAAGGCAGCGGACCAACCAGTCTGGACGCAGGCCAAGCGGGCTGCCAGTAGCTTCACCGCACAGGCGGGGGTTTACAGAGCGGGCACCGATTCACGGACACTCGGAGCTCTGCCCTGAGCCAGCAGGTCCCTCAGACAGGCCAATCCACAGGTGGATTCAAAAAACACCAAACTGCTTTGGCGGGCAGTTTTGATGGCTCTTATACAGGACTCCCTACCCTGCTGGTTTTTGTTCCAACCAAGCTCTCAATTACTTAATTGAACTAATAATTTCCTAAATCAGTCTTTTTATTCTTTTAAATAGTAGGGGTTTTAAATTAAGTATAGAATTGTATAAATGACTTAAAGAACCAACTCTTTTATTAACAAATTTAAAAAGTCACATCTAAGCAGATTGTTACTTAAACTAAGGTTCACTTAAGTAATTGAGAGCTTGGTAGGAACAAAAACCAGCAGGGTAGGGGCTCCTCCGGGACCGGGGTGGGGAACCACTGCACTAAATAGATTAAATCTGTTGTGCTTTTGGTGCTATAGTGTGTGGAATCAAGCATTTTTTTAGTTTGTGTTTTTTTTTTTTTTTTTTTTTACGTGAATTGCAAATTAAACGTTCTGTCGCGCTCCAGCAAAGCTTCATCCTGTGGGCCCTTATTCACAAGAATGGCAGAGAACCTCAGCTCACACTTATCAGAGCCGTATTCCGACGGCACCACACGGCCTGCAGTCGAGACACGAGGGGTTCAGAGAACAGAGATCCTAAATACCAAATCACACGGGCACCCCTTAACTCAGAGGTTCTGGTCCTGGAGTGCCACGGACACTCGTGGTCTTGGTTCTCCTCAAAGCACTAGATAAACTAATTGATTCAGGGATCAGCTTAATTGGTCAGCATCACCATGTGTTCCAGGTGCTTAGTATCTGACCAAATCGAGCAGGCCGGGGGCACGTGGGGGCCGAGACCCAGGCCAGTCTTTACTTTCTCTCTGCCGTAAACTCGGAGCACAGAAGTGCCTGCTCACGGTTTTCCATCTCCGGGCCACTACAGCTGCCATTACTGAATTAAATAAATTATAACATCACATTTTAAATGTTTGTAGGCCTGTGCCCCAGGAGATGCATTTTAAATGGTGTCTTGATGACAGTTGATATAAGTATGACTTAGATATGTAGTACATTTTTAGAGGAAACTGAACTTCAGCTGGACAAAGAGAAATCCTGCACCACCCACTGATCTCAGCACACTGCCCTGCCCTCGCCGGCCCAGACGTCAAAGCAGCACGAGTTGATAGAGTGACGAGCGGGTCAGAGGGTACCACCAGTGCCCAGCCGTGCCAACTGCATGGGATCGGCCTGAAGGGCAAAGTGAAACAGACAGGACCCCGCCCAGGCCTCTGTGGGTCGCACCCGCAGCACAAATGCTTAAGTATTCTTGTGTTTTCAACTGTAATCCCTTCAACAATGAAGTCATACAGAGACTTGGTGAGACCGATTGAAAACAAACCCGAGAGAACGCTCGTTTTGCAGCAGGTCTTACTGTGTTCGTTACAAGGTGTAAATACCTGTGCCACAGAGTTACAGTATCTGAGATATTGTCACTGTCAGACAAATGCGTAAAATAACACTAAACTGCAATACTGTTTGAGGTCGCTTTTTCAAATAACTGTTTCCCCCGAACAAGAAAATTCTGTTTCCACAGTGCTGGTAAGCTTTGAAGTTGCCAACTACACACACACACAACTACTGAGCCCTCTTCTCCTAGAGGACGCACAGACAATTACCCATTCGGAGGAAACGGCATTCAAATCCAGTCCTCGACCTGCACATCCACTCCTCGTATTTTGGGATACTGACTTTTGGCAACAAGATGCACAATGTAGTTAGAAACCAGGGCCACTTTCTTGTGTGGATGTCATAATTCAACAACAGCAGCAGCTTCTTATTTCAGTTATTTAAGTTCACCTCCACAAGTCAGTGTCTTTAACTCGGCTCATTCTGCACAGCTGAGGCATTTTACAAACACCCCCTCTGTCCAGACAGAGTGTGTATATAGCGCCCAGACAGACCATCACTAACTCAACCCGGCTGCTGCCTCATAGCGACACCCTCACACCGGCCACACCAGGCGAAACCGCGGCCTAGCCGGGTCCTGCAGCCCCCCACCCCGTCCCGGAGCAGGAAACCCACCGCATTCAGGCCAGTGGCGCCAGTTACCGAAAACAGCCCCGAGAAACGCAACAAGACACGGATCACAGGGAACCGCAGCCCCGGTAATAACGCGGGAGGCCGTGTGGCGCGTCCATCAAACGGCTCTTTGTTTTCGCAGCGTTTATACCCCGGATTACAAAGCGCGAGCGGCCGCGTCGTGGGGGTGGGGGTGGGGGGTGTTTGTTCAGGGCTGGGGGGTCCGTTTAAGAAGCGACTGCGGGGTCTGTTTTGACTCCCGCGGCCGTGATCGGGGCTGGGTCCCGCGGAACTCCCGAAGCAAGATGGCGGCCAGTCCAGCAACAGATGGCTCCCGAGCGCCGCACCGACAGGACGGCATCTTTGTCTGCGGAGCAGCCCGGCCGGCCGCCCAGACGGGAGACGCGGCGCAGCAGAGGCGGATTCTCTGCTTTTCCGCGTTTACAGATGCACTTCCCCGTCGAGGTCCCGGATGTAGGCACGGCCCAGGCGGACCGGGATGCCCAGACGCGATTCGGCCGAATTAGAGACTTAAAAACATCGCAACGTGCAGCCGCGTCTCCGGGCTCCGTGTCGGCTCCATCTGCGTTTCATCTTCTGAAAGCCGGGGCTTCAGTAGTTAAACTGGAGATACTTTTGGAGGGGATTGCACGCATGCACTGCCCCCGCCCCGCGGTGCCGGAGTCCGGGCTCCGGGCTCGACCGCTTTCGGCGATACGGATGAAGTCAGACCCCAAATAAAGACCCGGGACCCGCACAGGAAACGCGTTTCGCGACAGACACGCAAACGGCTCAGCGCCGGGACTGAGCCCCTCTCTCCGGGCGGGTTTCCCGCACTGATCACGCTCTTTTAACACGCGTGACAAACGCGACTCCCTCACTTCCACCGGCGCCTCGCCTGCGCCCGTCCCCGCGGCGGATGAGGCCGGGGCAAAAGTTTGATGGCCGTCGCGCTGGGTGAGTTTCCTCGCAGCAAAGCGGCTCCCGGCCGGCGCAGGGCGGAAGCGCCGCTCAGAAACCCCGCAGAAAGCGTCCAGACGCGCCGGGCGCCCACGGGCAGGAGGCCCCGGGTCGGGCCGGGTCGGGCCGGGTCGGGTCGGCGCTCTTACCTGCAGTTCGATGACAGCGCGCCGGTCCGTCCGTCTCCGCTCGCCGCGCCGCTACAATGAGCCGGCTGCCGGGGGCGCGCACGGGGCGGGAGCAACGCGCGCCCCCGAGGAGGGCGGGCGCGCGCGGCGGGGACGAGCCGGGGCCACGCCTGCGCGGGCACGCCGGGGGTAAGAACAGCGAGGGGGCGGGAGAGGGACGCGCCGGGGGGCCGTGCGGGGCCGTGCGGGGCAGTGCGGGGCTCGTCAGCCACAACGCAGGCAGCCAGAGACGTAAGCTACTCCCTATCAGCCCCCAGACCCGGTCAGTGGAGGCTGCTCGCTGGACAGTCCGCTAAAACAACACAAAGCCATTCACCGCCGGAGGAAACATTGCTGCAGCCCACTGGGATTGTTACCAGCTGTCGGCCAGTCGAAAGCAAAACATATCTGGACATTATTGACAACGCAGATGAACCCGTGTGACATGCTTTGCTGTGGAAGGCACTGCCCCCTGCCGTAACGTTTCATTTCTGAGCTTTAAATAGTTGTCTTGCCCACCAATAAGCAACTAACTAGAGTCACTCTTTTTCTGATTCCGATTTCCTATCTTATTATTAAATAAAACCACACATTCTTGCATCAGAATGAAAAAGTGAGATACCCAGTTGTTGTAATAGATCACATTATATATACAATTACCCAATTATAAAATTGCACATACAGTGAGGGAAACAAGTATTTGATCCCCTGCTGCCCACTGACAAAGAAATGATCAGTCTATAATTTTAATGGTAGGTGTATTTTAACAGTGAGAGACAGAATAACAACAACAAAATCCAGAAAAACACATTTCAAAAAAGTTATACATTGATTTGCATGTTAATGAGGGAAATAAATATTTGACCCCTTCGACTTAGTACTTGGTGGCAAAACCCTTGTTGGCAATCACAGAGGTCAGACGTTTCTTGTCGTTGACCACCAGGTTTGCACACATCTCAGGAGGGATTTTGTCCCACTCCTCTTTGCAGATCCTCTCCAAGTCATTATGGTTTCAAGGCTGACGTTTGGCAACTCGAACCTTCAGCTCCCTCCACAGATTGTCTATGGGATTAAGGTCTGGAGACTGGCTAGGCCACTCCAGGACCTTAATGTGCTTCTTCTTGAGCCACTCCTTTGTTGCCTTGGCTGTGTGTTTTGGGTCATTGTCATGCTGGAATACCATCCACGACCCATTTTCAATGCCCTGGCTGAGGGAAGGAGGTTCTCACCCAAGATTTGACGGTACATGGCCCCGTCCATCGTCCCTTTGATGCGGTGCAGTTGTGCTGTCCTCTTAGCAGAAAAACACCCCCAAAGCATAACGTTTCCACCTCCATGTTTGACGGTGGGGATGGTGTTCTTGGGGTCATTCCTCCTCCTCCAAACACGGCGAGTTGAGTTGATGCCAAAGAGCTCGATTTTGGTCTCATCTGACCACAACACTTTCACCCAGTTCTCCTCTGAATCATTCAGATGTTCATTGGCAAACTGCAGACGGGCCTGTACATGTGCTTTCTTGAGCAGGGGGACCTTGCAGGCGCTGCGGGATTTCAGTCCTTCACGGCGTAGTGTGTTACCAATTGTTTTCTTGGTGACTATGGTCCCAGCTGCCTTGAGATCATTAACAAGATCCTCCCGTGTAGTTCTGGGCTGATTCCTCACCGTTCTCATGATCATTGAAACTCCACGAGGTGAGATCTTGCATGGAGCCCCAGACCGAGGGAGACTGACAGTTATTTTGTGTTTCTTCCATTTGTGAATAATCGCACCAACTGTTGTCACCTTCTCACCAAGCTGCTTGGCGATGGTCTTGTAGCCCATTCCAGCCTTGTGTAGGTCTACAATCTTGTCCCTGACATCCTTGGACAGCTCTTTGGTCTTGGCCATGGTGGAGAGTTTGGAATCTGATTGATTGATTGATTGATTGCTTCTGTGGACAGGTGTCTTTTATACAGGTAACGAGCTGAGATTAGGAGCACTCCCTTTAAGAGAGTGCTTCCCTTTAAGAGAGTGCTCCTAATCTCAGCTCGTTACCTGTATAAAAGACACCTGGGAGCCAGAAATCTTGCTGATTGATAGGGGATCAAATACTTATTTCACTCATTAACATGCAAATCAATGTATAACTTTTTTGAAATGCGTTATTCTGGATTTTGTTGTTGTTATTCTGTCTCTCACTGTTAAAATACACCTACCATTAAAATTATAGACTGATCATTTCTTTGTCAGTGGGCAAACATACAAAATCAGCAGGGGATCAAATGCTTTTTTCCCTCACTGTATATAGTAGAGCTACAGTAAAGTACACACTCAAACACAGACAGAGTAAGAGACAGATATTCCGAAAAACGCACTTATGCCAAATGTAAATCATACTCAGACTCATGACACACCGATAAATACAGTATTATCACACAATCCTCTATCAAATCTGACCTATGTCATAATATATGCCTAGGAAACAATCGTAGTTGAGAGAATATGAATAATTTCATAAATTAATATTGTTATTGTGGTAGTCACTGATTGTCCACATGGTGCTGCGGGGCACGTTTGAGGGATGGGGGGTGAAAGAGCTGAAACGCCGCTGTGAAAAGGATCAGGGTGCGACTCGGCCAGCGATTCGTTCTGTCTGAACGGTGCAGTACGGGCTTGCGCATGCGCTCCACCTCAGTGAGGAGCGCAGAGGAGCGGGAGGGTGCAGCCTCTCTGTGTTTACAAATAATACTAATCAAAATCACTTTTATTATTATTAATATTTGTAAATTAAACGGCTTGCATTTGATAACGGGCGCCACTGTCTGTCACGGAGCTACGTGTAACGAATCTGCCAGCGTGGGATGACAGTGTGACAGCAGACAGCGTCTCTCGGTGGAAAATGGAGGCTGTGGCCGCCGGGCCCGTCTCGCCCTGCTGACGGCACCGCGGGCGGCCGCTGCTCCACACGGCATGGCGCCGGGCTGTCACTCTCGCCGGGCAGGAGAGCCGTCGCTGTGAGGGATGGACGAGCCGTGGGACTGCGAGTTCGTGTCGCGCCTGCTGGACGGCCTGGTGTCGTTCCTGAGCGAGTTCGCGGAGGACTGGCTGGCCAACGACATGCGGGCGGCCGTGTTCAAGATCCTGCTGGCCTGGGTCGTGCTCAGCCTCGTCGCCATCCACTTCGCCTGGAAGGTCTACGGACACACGGTCAACGACATGTACTACAGACAGGGTGAGCCGGGCCGGGCCGGGCCGGGGCGACGAGCACAGACTCGGAGCTCGATGGAGGATGAACCCGGTCCCTGTCGACCCGTCCTCAGTAACTAGCTGCGCCTGCTGCGTCGTGTTGAAAGCGTTAAAGAGTCGCTTCTCTGGGGGCAGATCAACAGTTAGATGCTCAATGTGTGATTAGGTATTGATCAGTGACGAAAGATACATGATTTGTCCCAGGCGGTTTAGGAATCAAGTTTGTATCGATGTTTTGAAAACTGCTCTGTTTCAATTCGATTTGTTCAATTGATAGAAATATTTGAATGTTTTAATTCAGTAGGTGAAATAAAACTGATAATTATTCTAAATGGTCAAGTGAATCATTAAATCTTCCTCTACCATGATGTGGTAATTGCAAGGTACATTTTATTATTATAATATCATTATTTTTGGCAGACGCCCTTAACCAGAGCAACTTACAACATAAGTGCAATACAAAGTGCAAAAATACAGTTCAATAAAGGCATCAATCATTACAAATTCAATTTACATAAAACATACCAATTCAAAATATAATACATTTTACAACTTCCAATTTACACAGGCAAGTACAGTAAGTGAGGTCCTACATCCTGGACGGTAAAGCTAAGTAGCCAGGACAGATGTGACCCAAATTAATTGACACGGATAGCAAGGGCGCAGTGTGCAGTGAGATCTCAAATTCAAATGAGCTGTATTGGAAAGACAGGAGTGCTCTGGTGTTGCCAAAGCTTTAAACAAAACAAGAAAAACGTGTTGCCTACAGTACAACACGGTAATACAATAACATCTCTCTCTTTCTCTCTCTCTCTCTGCAGGAACCGGCGGTCAGAACGGCGGCACCCCCGAGACTACGCCTCACCTCAGTGGCTGGTGGGTCTCTGGGTGATGTCATTTAATTCATTGGGCAATTGGTGATTTTTTTTTTTCATTACACAGCATACAAGGGCCTCCCTGAGGAGAGGAGTGTTGTTGGATTACAGTGAATGGGTTACAGTGCTGTGACTGTATCAGTGTGTTGTGACTGTGCTGTGACTGTATCAGTGTGCTGTGACTGAGCTGTGCTGTGTTCCTCAGGGAGAGCGCGACGACGAGTGACGCCTTCAAGACGCACCGGGAGTGAGCCGGTCGGCCACCCACTGCCTGCACCTGGCCAGTCGGACTACAATACGCTGTGTCTCTGGCCAATTGGTGGAGGAGGAGGAGGAGTAGTGTGTCCCTGGCTGCCTGTCCCGTCCCAGTCATTCCAGCTGGTCCACACCGCGGCACAGCCTCAGACACAGCAGAGTGCTGGACACTGGCAGAGATGCCGAGTTTTACCTTCCGAGGCTGGAGGACAGGGTGCGCGGGTTCTAGTCCAGTCCGATTGGTTCCATCTTCTCCTCTGTCTCTTTGCCCCCTCAGCCTCGGTGCATGAAGGCAGGACAGCATGGCCGCCAGAATGGAATTGTTTTGTTGGGGGGGCAGCTGCCCTTCCGGCCCGGATGCTTCGCACTGCCTGCAGGAACCCGCTGGGGTCCGTCTGCGGGTCGGTGTGTGTGTGTGTGGGCACACAGACTGGACTGATGATACTGTGGAGCAGGAATAACACTGTTCGTAAATAATAACCTTAATATCCATAATAATTAATGAATAACCATCAGCTCTGAAAGTGTGATTTGATTTAGAATTGTGTTGTTGTGATGCTGTGGTTTAAAATGCTTGGTTTGCCTTGAGAGTCTTGGCTGTCCCTAATGGAAGTGAGAATAAAATAATGGAGAATGTGCTGGGATCTGGCCTGGGGTTTGTGGGGGGGGCAGCCCAGCCCTCAGTGACTGGAACGGACCACCGACTTGCCCTGATCAGACCTCAGAGAGGGAGTTTTAAACCGTCTGGGATTGCAGGTTCATTATAGAATCATATAAAGCATTTGATTGAATTCTCAGGCTTCCTGTCCGCTTTAATTTAAGTCAAATAAAGCTAATTGTGAGTTCAAGTAAGTGACTGGCAGCTGAGTGGGGGGGCTTCACCTGTAACACAGATGTTGAAACGACGGAATGTAACATTGAAATAATAGGAGTGCACTTTCAAATCGAAAAAATGTTGTGTGACTTGACTAAATGTTCCAGATGGCAGTAGTAGACACGCTTGTGTAGAAATGCTGTGGTCTGTTCATCTTCAGGCCTGTTTAGAGCGCTCTGAACCTTGACCTTTCACCTCTGACCCCATCTGCTCTAACCTCCTGCCCTGCTGTGGATGACTTCCTGCTCCTGGTCTGTTGAGTAATAAATCCTGCCCCCTGCTGGACTGAGCTGCTGTCTTCACTCGGACGCTGCCGGACTCCATTGAGACGGACATGAGCTGAGCGCAGACTGAACCACCATTTATTAAATCATTACATTAGATATTAATTTTACAGAGAGATATATTATAATTTTGGATACAACTTTTTTATTTTATTTCTTACAGTTTACTGGCAAACGCCACTGGCACTAGACTGCTGAGCTCCAGCTGAGGCAGAGATAGAGACACTGTGCTCCCACAGCCACACACGCACACACACCCGATACACACAACTGTCTGTGATCCTCCCTAAAGTTTTATGCACATTTTATAAATTGGAAAAAAATGAACTGAAAAAATGCAATCATATAGATCAGTCAGTGTAAGTTTTCACCCCCCACCCTCTCTACAGCAGCCTTAGGGAAAATTAAGTTAACTAATACTGAGGAATACTCTTCTCATTAGGCAGACAGCTGCTGATTGCACAGAGAAGGGTGACGGACAGGAAACCTAGCCAGTGAAGTTGCAGACGGAGAATGCTGGGTTGATGGCTGCTGTTCCAGGTGTGGTGGTTTGAGAGACCTGTTGAATCCAGGGCAGCATTTCACAGGAACGCCCTCAACACCTCTGTCTGCACGGGCCTGCGGTCCCGGCTGTGTGTGTGAGGGAGTGGCCCCTCAGGGCTGGGGGGGCAGCAGCAGCAGGTGCACATCCATGACGTTGGTGCCAGTGAGGCCGGGGCACAGCAGGCGCCGGCCGGCGGAGAGCCGCTGGAAGAAGGAGAAGGAGTCGTTCTCCCGCAGGCTGGTGTCGGGGTCCAGGCCCTGCTCTCGGGCCTCCTGCTCCAGTGCCGTGTCCGCCACTGCGCCGGCCGCCTCCGTGGGCCCGTCTTGCCCGTCCGTGCCGCCGCTCAGGAACACCACGCCCTGCAGGGGGAGCTCCTCGCGGCCAAGCGCCAGCCCCACACGCAGCGCCAGCTCCTGGTTGCGCCCCCCACGGCCTCCCCCCCGCAGCTGCACCGTGGGCTCCCCGCCGGCCAGCAGGCACACAGCGCCCCGGCTCTGGTCCAGCGCCTGCAGGGTGCGCATCAGGTCCCAGGCCTCCACGCCCACCTGTGGGCCCAACTCAAGCAGGGCCGGGGTCAGGTGGGCCGGGGGTCCGCCGGGGGAACGCGCCGCACAGGCGAAGGCCGCCAGCAGGGCGTAGAGCCGCGCCACGGCCCCCACGTCCCCACACACCCCTGGGGACAGCAGCACTGGGCACAGACCCAGCTCCTGCGCCCGCCGCCCGGCCGCCTGCAGTGCCAGCGTGTTGGAACCAATCACCACGTTGTGTGGCTGGGGCGCTCTGTCCGTGCCATCCCTGCCCTCACTGTCCTCCTGCCCCTCCAGCCGGCTCAGGACGTCCTGCACGGAGGGGGGCAGCGAGGCCTCCAGCCCATAGCGCTGCAGCACGGCGCGGGCGTCCCGGGGACGGGGAAGGCTGGGCACCGTGGGGCCGCTGGCAATCAGATCCACCGGGTCCCCGATCACATCTGACAGGATCAGACCGACTACCTGCCCGGGACAGGAGAGACAGAGAGGTGGAGAGAGAGAGGTGAGAATTGCATTTTTTACACCTTTAGTACAAAAAAGGACACAAATAATCACCCACCCTTCCAAATACACCAACAAAAAATACTTAAACATATAAATAATGAGACGAATTAAAGCACAATAAACTCCACTCTACCCTTGTGGTCAGAGAGAGAGAGCCTTCCCCCCAGCGGTACCTGTGCCGGGCGAGCGCAGCGGGCCAGACCCCCGCCCTTCAGCTCCGACAGGGCCGTGCGCACCGTGTTCAGCTCCTGGATGGTGGCGCCCTGAGCTGCCAGCGCCCGCGTCAGCGTCAGCTTCTCCTGCAGAGACACCGGGGGGGTGGGGGCTGGCAGCAGCGCAGAGCCCCCCCCTGCAGACACACAGACAGACACACCGCTTAGAGACAAAAGGTGTGCTGTGGGATCTGGCACCAAGACGTTAGCAGCAGATCCTTTAAGTCCTGTAAGTTGTGAGGTGGGGCCTCCATGGATCGGACTTGTTTGTCCAGCACATCCCACAGATGCTCGATTGGATTGAGATCTGGGGAGTTTGGAGGCCAAGTCAACATCTTGAACCCGTGATTCATCAGACCAGGCCACTTTCCTCCATTTCTCCGTGGTCCAGTTCTGATGCTCACGTGCCCATTGTAGGCGCTTTCGGCAGTGGACAGGGGTCAGCATGGGCACCCTGACTGGTCTGTGGCTACGCGGCCCCATACGCAACAAACTGCGATGCACTGTGTGTTCTGACACCTTTCTATCAGAACCAGCATTCACTTTTTCAGCAATTTGAGCTACAGTAGCTCGTCTGTTGGATCGGACCACACGGGCCAGCCTTCGCTCCCCACGTGCATCAGTGAGCCTTGGCCGCCCATGACCCTGTCACCGGGTAACCGCTTTTCCTTCCTTGGACACTTTTGATCGGTACTGACCACTGCAGACCGGGAACACCCCACAAGAGCTGCAGTTTTGGAAATGCTCTGACCCAGTCATCTAGCCATCACAATTTGGCCCTTGTCAAAGTCGCTCAGATCCTCACGCTCCCCATTTTTCCTGCTTCTAACACATCAACTTTGAGGAAAAAATGTTCACTTGCTGCCTAATATATCCACCCACTGACAGGTGCCATGATAACGAGATTATCAGTGATATTCACTTCACCTGTCAGTGCTCATAATGTTATGCCTGATCGGTGTAAATAATAACTGCAGACGCTCCCTGTCGGCCCACCAGGCGATCCTGCTATAACTGCTGCCAGTTGTTTGCTGTGTTTTGTTTTATACTATTCATCACAAGTTCACAAGGCTAGTGTGTGGTGAGGTGGGGAGGCGGCTCATACCCGAGACCAGCGCCAGCAGCAGGTCCCCCTCCCCCAGTCCGCTGGCCAGCTTCTGGATGTCCTGGGCCGCCTGCTGTGCCGCGCTGTCGGGCAGGTTGTGCATCGCCCCCTCCATGACGCGCACACGGCTGTCTGCACTCAACAGCATCTCACTGCGCAGAGACACACACTGTCACTACACACAATAACACACTGTCACTGCACAGACACATTGTCACTACACACACAGTCATTGCACACAATAACACACACTACACACAATAACACACTGTCACTACACACACACACTGTCACTACATACACACACTGTCACTGCGCAGAGACGCAGTCACTACACACACACAGTGTCAATGCACACACACTGTCACTGCAGAGACACACACTGCCACTACACACAATAACACACTGTCACTACACACACACACTGTCAATGCACACACACTGTCACTGCAGAGACACACACTGCCACTACACACAATAACACACTACACACAATAACACACTGTCACTACACACACACACTGTCACTGCAGACACACACTGCCACTACACACAATAACACACTACACACAATAACACACTGTCACTACACACACACACTGTCAATGCACACACTCACTGCACAGAGACACAGTCACTACACATACACACACACTGTCACTGTGCAGAGACACACAGTGTCAATACACACACACTGTCACTACACACAGTCACCACACAAACACACTCACACACAAACCCTACAGGCACTACACACACACACAGGCCACGGTCACTGCAGCCCCGACCCCAGAGAGGCGACCTTTACCCTCTGCCCTCCCTCCTGAGGGCGTCCTGTATGCCGTGAGGCACACTGACCACGCCGCGCACCAGGTGACCCCCCACCACCCTTTCAGCTGCCGCCGCCATGCCCAGCACCGCCTTGCCGAAGCCCACCAGGTACAGGTTGTGGTCGATGGCGAAGCTCTGCCCCCCTACCAGGAGGCGTCCCCCCTGCAGGGTCAGGCTGGAGCTCAGCACGCTATCCGGCTGCACGGCCTTCACAGCCACACCGAACAGCTCCCGCGCCCACTGTGCCGCAGACATCGCCCGTGCCGGCACCCCCTGGGACCGGGACAGGGACCTCAGCAGAGAGAGAGGACCGGAGCGCGAGAGACAGAGGGGGGACAGGGCCATGGGGGCCTCACAGCCAGGGCACGGGGGACTGGTGCCCAGCACTCCTCACAACCTGGAGGAGAGAGGGAGAGGAACGAGTGAGCAGAAAGGCATGGAGAGAGAGCAGAACAATATTATTTAAAGCTATGAAGCAGGTTTGAGTCAGACCTCTCGCCGGCAGTGTGTCAGTTGGTGCCTGGGAGGTCAGTGTGTCCAGGTAAAGTCCAGCAGTATGTCCTGTCCGGTTGCTGTGTCCAGTGCAGTCTGGCTGAGCAGCACTGTTGAACCGTCCTGTCCTGACCCGTCCCTCCCCTCACGTGCCTCACAACACAGCGCAGGTCTTATTGACTGCGGGGTTAATGATCGACAGCGAGCACATGGAGTTTGCACCGGGCAGGCGACAATACAGTCACCGCTGCACCCCCCTGCGTGTGTTTATGAGTGTGTCTGTGTGTGTGGGCGTGCGTGCATGTTGTCTCAGTCTGCGTGTGTGTGTACTTGCTTGTCTCAGTCTGTCTGTGTGTGTGTGTGTGTGTGTGTGTGTACTTGCTTGTCTCAGTCTTTGTGTGTGTGTGTGTGTACTTGCTTGTCTCAGTCTTTGTGTGTGTGTGTGTGTACTTGCTTGTCTCAGTCTTTGTGTGTGTGTGTGTGTGTACTTGCTTGTGTCAGTCTTTGTGTGTGTGTGTGTGTGTACTTGCTTGTCTCAGTCTGTGTGTGTGTGTGTACTTGCTTGTCTCAGTCTGTCTGTGTGTGTGTGTGTGTGTGTGTACTTGCTTGTCTCAGTCTGTCTGTGTGTGTGTGTGTGTGTGTGTGTGTGTACTTGCTTGTCTCAGTCTTTGTGTGTGTGTGTGTGTGTACTTGCTTGTCTCAGTCTTTGTGTGTGTGTGTGTGTGTACTTGCTTGTGTCAGTCTTTGTGTGTGTGTGTGTGTGTACTTGCTTGTCTCAGTCTGTGTGTGTGTGTGTACTTGCTTGTCTCAGTCTGTCTGTGTGTGTGTGTGTACTTGCTTGTCTCAGTCTGTGTGTGTGTGTACTTGCTTGTCTCAGTCTTTGTGTGTGTGTGTGTGTGTACTTGCTTGTCTCAGTCTTTGTGTGTGTGTGTGTGTGTACTTGCTTGTGTCAGTCTTTGTGTGTGTGTGTGTGTGTGTACTTGCTTGTCTCAGTCTGTCTGTGTGTGTGTGTGTGTGTGTGTGTGTGTACTTGCTTGTCTCAGTCTGTCTGTGTGTGTGTGTGTACTTGCTTGTCTCAGTCTGTGTGTGTGTGTACTTGCTTGTCTCAGTCTTTGTGTGTGTGTGTGTACTTGCTTGTGTCAGTCTTTGTGTGTGTGTGTGTGTGTACTTGCTTGTCTCAGTCTTTGTGTGTGTGTGTGTGTACTTGCTTGTCTCAGTATTTGTGTGTGTGTGTGTGTGTGTGTACTTGCTTGTCTCAGTCTGTCTGTGTGTGTGTGTGTGTGTACTTGCTTGTCTCAGTCTGTCTGTGTGTGTGTGTGTGTACTTGCTTGTCTCAGTCTTTGTGTGTGTGTGTGTGTACTTGCTTGTCTCAGTCTTTGTGTGTGTGTGTGTGTGTACTTGCTTGTCTCAGTCTTTGTGTGTGTGTGTGTGTGTGTGTACTTGCTTGTCTCAGTCTGTCTGTGTGTGTGTGTGTGTGTACTTGCTTGTCTCAGTCTGTGTGTGTGTGTGTGTGTGTGTGTGTACTTGCTTGTCTCAGTCTGTGTGTGTGTGTGTACTTGCTTGTCTCAGTCTTTGTGTGTGTGTGTACTTGCTTGTCTCAGTCTGTGTGTGTGTGTGTGTGTGTACTTGCTTGTCTCAGTCTTTGTGTGTGTGTGTGTACTTGCTTGTCTCGGTCTTTGTGTGTGTGTGTGTGTGTGTACTTGCTTGTCTCAGTCTTTGTGTGTGTGTGTGTGTGTGTGTGTGTACTTGCTTGTCTCAGTCTGTCTGTGTGTGTGTGTGTGTGTGTGTGTACTTGCTTGTCTCAGTCTGTGTGTGTGTGTGTGTGTGTGTGTGTGTGTACTTGCTTGTCTCAGTCTTTGTGTGTGTGTGTGTGTGTGTACTTGCTTGTGTCAGTCTTTGTGTGTGTGTGTGTGTGTACTTGCTTGTCTCAGTCTGTGTGTGTGTGTGTACTTGCTTGTCTCAGTCTTTGTGTGTGTGTGTGTGTGTGTGTGTACTTGCTTGTCTCAGTCTGTCTGTGTGTGTGTGTGTGTGTGTGTGTACTTGCTTGTCTCAGTCTTTGTGTGTGTGTGTGTACTTGCTTGTCTCAGTCTGTGTGTGTGTGTGTGTACTTGCTTGTCTCAGTCTGTGTGTGTGTGTGTGTGTGTGTGTGTGTGTGTGTACTTGCTTGTCTCAGTCTTTGTGTGTGTGTGTGTGTACTTGCTTGTCTCAGTCTTTGTGTGTGTGTGTGTGTACTTGCTTGTGTCAGTCTTTGTGTGTGTGTGTGTGTGTACTTGCTTGTCTCAGTCTGTGTGTGTGTGTGTACTTGCTTGTCTCAGTCTTTGTGTGTGTGTGTGTGTGTGTACTTGCTTGTCTCAGTCTGTCTGTGTGTGTGTGTGTGTGTGTGTGTGTACTTGCTTGTCTCAGTCTTTGTGTGTGTGTGTGTGTACTTGCTTGTCTCAGTCTTTGTGTGTGTGTGTGTGTGTGTACTTGCTTGTCTCAGTCTTTGTGTGTGTGTGTGTGTACTTGCTTGTCTCAGTCTTTGTGTGTGTGTGTGTGTGTGTACTTGCTTGTCTCAGTCTGTCTGTGTGTGTGTGTGTGTGTGTGTACTTGCTTGTCTCAGTCTGTCTGTGTGTGTGTGTGTACTTGCTTGTCTCAGTCTGTCTGTGTGTGTGTGTGTGTGTGTGTGTGTGTACTTGCTTGTCTCAGTCTGTCTGTGTGTGTGTGTGTACTTGCTTGTCTCAGTCTTTGTGTGTGTGTGTGTGTGTGTACTTGCTTGTCTCAGTCTTTGTGTGTGTGTGTGTGTGTGTACTTGCTTGTCTCAGTCTGTCTGTGTGTGTGTGTGTGTGTACTTGCTTGTCTCAGTCTGTGTGTGTGTGTGTGTGTGTGTACTTGCTTGTCTCAGTCTGTGTGTGTGTGTGTACTTGCTTGTCTCAGTCTTTGTGTGTGTGTGTGTGTGTACTTGCTTGTCTCAGTCTGTGTGTGTGTGTGTGTACTTGCTTGTCTCAGTCTTTGTGTGTGTGTGTGTACTTGCTTGTCTCAGTCTGTGTGTGTGTGTGTGTGTACTTGCTTGTCTCAGTCTGTGTGTGTGTGTGTACTTGCTTGTCTCAGTCTTTGTGTGTGTGTGTGTGTGTGTGTGTGTACTTGCTTGTCTCAGTCTGTCTGTGTGTGTGTGTGTGTGTGTGTACTTGCTTGTCTCAGTCTGTCTGTGTGTGTGTGTGTGTGTGTGTACTTGCTTGTCTCAGTCTTTGTGTGTGTGTGTACTTGCTTGTCTCAGTCTTTGTGTGTGTGTGTGTGTGTGTGTGTGTGTACTTGCTTGTCTCAGTCTGTGTGTGTGTGTGTGTGTGTGTGTGTGTGTGTGTGTACTTGCTTGTCTCAGTCTTTGTGTGTGTGTGTGTGTGTGTGTGTACTTGCTTGTCTCAGTCTGTCTGTGTGTGTGTGTGTGTGTGTGTGTACTTGCTTGTCTCAGTCTTTGTGTGTGTGTGTGTACTTGCTTGTCTCAGTCTGTGTGTGTGTGTGTGTGTGTGTGTGTACTTGCTTGTCTCAGTCTGTGTGTGTGTACTTGCTTGTCTCAGTCTGTGTGTGTGTGTGTGTGTGTGTGTGTGTGTGTGTGTGTACTTGCTTGTCTCAGTCTTTGTGTGTGTGTGTGTGTACTTGCTTCTCTCAGTCTTTGTGTGTGTGTGTGTGTGTACTTGCTTGTGTCAGTCTTTGTGTGTGTGTGTGTGTGTACTTGCTTGTCTCAGTCTGTGTGTGTGTGTGTACTTGCTTGTCTCAGTCTTTGTGTGTGTGTGTGTGTGTGTACTTGCTTGTCTCAGTCTGTCTGTGTGTGTGTGTGTGTGTGTGTGTACTTGCTTGTCTCAGTCTTTGTGTGTGTGTGTGTGTACTTGCTTGTCTCAGTCTTTGTGTGTGTGTGTGTGTGTACTTGCTTGTCTCAGTCTTTGTGTGTGTGTGTGTGTACTTGCTTGTCTCAGTCTTTGTGTGTGTGTGTGTGTGTGTACTTGCTTGTCTCAGTCTGTCTGTGTGTGTGTGTGTGTGTGTGTACTTGCTTGTCTCAGTCTGTCTGTGTGTGTGTGTGTGTGTGTGTACTTGCTTGTCTCAGTCTGTCTGTGTGTGTGTGTGTACTTGCTTGTCTCAGTCTGTCTGTGTGTGTGTGTGTACTTGCTTGTCTCAGTCTTTGTGTGTGTGTGTGTGTGTGTACTTGCTTGTCTCAGTCTTTGTGTGTGTGTGTGTGTGTGTACTTGCTTGTCTCAGTCTGTCTGTGTGTGTGTGTGTGTGTACTTGCTTGTCTCAGTCTGTGTGTGTGTGTGTGTGTGTGTACTTGCTTGTCTCAGTCTGTGTGTGTGTGTGTACTTGCTTGTCTCAGTCTTTGTGTGTGTGTGTGTGTGTACTTGCTTGTCTCAGTCTGTGTGTGTGTGTGTGTACTTGCTTGTCTCAGTCTTTGTGTGTGTGTGTGTACTTGCTTGTCTCAGTCTGTGTGTGTGTGTGTGTGTGTACTTGCTTGTCTCAGTCTGTGTGTGTGTGTGTACTTGCTTGTCTCAGTCTTTGTGTGTGTGTGTGTGTGTGTGTGTACTTGCTTGTCTCAGTCTGTCTGTGTGTGTGTGTGTGTGTGTGTACTTGCTTGTCTCAGTCTGTCTGTGTGTGTGTGTGTGTGTGTACTTGCTTGTCTCAGTCTTTGTGTGTGTGTGTACTTGCTTGTCTCAGTCTTTGTGTGTGTGTGTGTGTGTGTGTGTGTGTGTACTTGCTTGTCTCAGTCTGTGTGTGTGTGTGTGTGTGTGTGTGTGTGTGTACTTGCTTGTCTCAGTCTTTGTGTGTGTGTGTGTGTGTACTTGCTTGTCTCAGTCTGTGTGTGTGTGTGTACTTGCTTGTCTCAGTCTTTGTGTGTGTGTGTACTTGCTTGTCTCAGTCTTTGTGTGTGTGTGTGTGTGTGTACTTGCTTGTCTCAGTCTGTCTTGTGTGTGTGTGTGTGTGTGTGTGTGTACTTGCTTGTCTCAGTCTTTGTGTGTGTGTGTGTGTACTTGCTTGTCTCAGTCTTTGTGTGTGTGTGTGTGTGTGTACTTGCTTGTCTCAGTCTTTGTGTGTGTGTGTGTGTACTTGCTTGTCTCAGTCTTTGTGTGTGTGTGTGTGTGTGTACTTGCTTGTCTCAGTCTGTCTGTGTGTGTGTGTGTGTGTGTGTGTGTACTTGCTTGTCTCAGTCTTTGTGTGTGTGTGTGTGTACTTGCTTGTCTCAGTCTTTGTGTGTGTGTGTGTGTGTGTACTTGCTTGTCTCAGTCTTTGTGTGTGTGTGTGTGTACTTGCTTGTCTCAGTCTTTGTGTGTGTGTGTGTGTGTGTACTTGCTTGTCTCAGTCTGTCTGTGTGTGTGTGTGTACTTGCTTGTCTCAGTCTGTCTGTGTGTGTGTGTGTGTGTGTGTGTGTGTACTTGCTTGTCTCAGTCTGTCTGTGTGTGTGTGTGTACTTGCTTGTCTCAGTCTTTGTGTGTGTGTGTGTGTGTGTACTTGCTTGTCTCAGTCTTTGTGTGTGTGTGTGTGTGTGTGTACTTGCTTGTCTCAGTCTGTCTGTGTGTGTGTGTGTGTGTGTACTTGCTTGTCTCAGTCTGTGTGTGTGTGTGTGTGTGTGTACTTGCTTGTCTCAGTCTGTGTGTGTGTGTGTACTTGCTTGTCTCAGTCTTTGTGTGTGTGTGTGTGTGTACTTGCTTGTCTCAGTCTGTGTGTGTGTGTGTGTGTGTACTTGCTTGTCTCAGTCTTTGTGTGTGTGTGTGTACTTGCTTGTCTCAGTCTGTGTGTGTGTGTGTGTGTACTTGCTTGTCTCAGTCTGTGTGTGTGTGTGTACTTGCTTGTCTCAGTCTTTGTGTGTGTGTGTGTGTGTGTGTGTGTGTACTTGCTTGTCTCAGTCTGTCTGTGTGTGTGTGTGTGTGTGTGTGTACTTGCTTGTCTCAGTCTGTCTGTGTGTGTGTGTGTGTGTGTACTTGCTTGTCTCAGTCTTTGTGTGTGTGTGTACTTGCTTGTCTCAGTCTTTGTGTGTGTGTGTGTGACTTGCTTGTCTCAGTCTTTGTGTGTGTGTGTGTGTGTACTTGCTTGTCTCAGTCTGTGTGTGTGTGTGTACTTGCTTGTCTCAGTCTTTGTGTGTGTGTGTGTGTGTGTACTTGCTTGTCTCAGTCTGTCTGTGTGTGTGTGTGTGTACTTGCTTGTCTCAGTCTTTGTGTGTGTGTGTGTACTTGCTTGTCTCAGTCTGTGTGTGTGTGTGTGTGTACTTGCTTGTCTCAGTCTGTGTGTGTGTGTGTACTTGCTTGTCTCAGTCTTTGTGTGTGTGTGTGTGTGTACTTGCTTGTCTCAGTCTTTGTGTGTGTGTGTGTGTGTGTGTGTGTACTTGCTTGTCTCAGTCTTTGTGTGTGTGTGTGTACTTGCTTGTCTCAAGTCTTTGTGTGTGTGTGTGTACTTGCTTGTCTCAGTCTGTGTGTGTGTGTGTGTGTACTTGCTTGTCTCAGTCTGTGTGTGTGTGTGTGTACTTGCTTGTCTCAGTCTTTGTGTGTGTGTGTGTGTGTGTGTACTTGCTTGTCTCAGTCTGTGTGTGTGTGTTACTTGCTTGTCTCAGTCTGTGTGTGTGTGTGTGTGTGTGTACTTGCTTGTCTCGGTCTGTGTGTGTGTGTGTGTGTGTGTACTTGCTTGTCTCAGTCTGTGTGTGTGTGTGTACTTGCTTGTCTCAGTCTGTCTGTGTGTGTGTGTGTGTGTACTTGCTTGTCTCAGTCTGTCTGTGTGTGTGTGTGTACTTGCTTGTCTCAGTCTGTGTGTGTGTGTACTTGCTTGTCTCAGTCTTTGTGTGTGTGTGTGTACTTGCTTGTGTCAGTCTTTGTGTGTGTGTGTGTGTGTGTACTTGCTTGTCTCAGTCTTTGTGTGTGTGTGTGTGTACTTGCTTGTCTCAGTCTTTGTGTGTGTGTGTGTGTGTGTACTTGCTTGTCTCAGTCTGTCTGTGTGTGTGTGTGTGTACTTGCTTGTCTCAGTCTTTGTGTGTGTGTGTGTGTACTTGCTTGTCTCAGTCTGTCTGTGTGTGTGTGTGTGTGTACTTGCTTGTCTCAGTCTGTGTGTGTGTGTGTGTGTGTGTGTGTGTACTTGCTTGTCTCAGTCTGTGTGTGTGTGTGTACTTGCTTGTCTCAGTCTTTGTGTGTGTGTGTGTACTTGCTTGTCTCAGTCTTTGTGTGTGTGTGTGTACTTGCTTGTCTCGGTCTTTGTGTGTGTGTGTGTACTTGCTTGTCTCAGTCTTTGTGTGTGTGTGTGTACTTGCTTGTCTCGGTCTTGTGTGTGTGTGTGTGTGTGTGTGTGTGTACTTGCTTGTTTCAGTCTGTGTGTGTGTGTGTGTGTGTGTGTGTACTTGCTTGTCTCAGTCTTTGTGTGTGTGTGTGTGTGTACTTGCTTGTGTCAGTCTTTGTGTGTGTGTGTGTGTGTACTTGCTTGTCTCAGTCTGTGTGTGTGTGTGTACTTGCTTGTCTCAGTCTGTCTGTGTGTGTGTGTGTGTGTGTACTTGCTTGTCTCAGTCTGTCTGTGTGTGTGTGTGTGTACTTGCTTGTCTCAGTCTGTCTGTGTGTGTGTGTGTGTACTTGCTTGTGTCAGTCTTTGTGTGTGTGTGTGTGTGTACTTGCTTGTCTCAGTCTGTGTGTGTGTGTGTACTTGCTTGTCTCAGTCTTTGTGTGTGTGTGTGTGTGTACTTGCTTGTCTCAGTCTGTCTGTGTGTGTGTGGTGTGTGTGTGTGTACTTGCTTGTCTCAGTCTTTGTGTGTGTGTGTGTGTACTTGCTTGTCTCAGTCTGTGTGTGTGTGTGTACTTGCTTGTCTCAGTCTTTGTGTGTGTGTGTGTGTACTTGCTTGTCTCAGTCTTTGTGTGTGTGTGTGTGTACTTGCTTGTCTCAGTCTGTCTGTGTGTGTGTGTGTGTGTGTGTACTTGCTTGTCTCAGTCTGTCTGTGTGTGTGTGTGTACTTGCTTGTCTCAGTCTTTGTGTGTGTGTGTGTGTGTGTACTTGCTTGTCTCAGTCTTTGTGTGTGTGTGTGTGTGTGTACTTGCTTGTCTCAGTCTGTCTGTGTGTGTGTGTGTGTGTGTACTTGCTTGTCTCAGTCTGTGTGTGTGTGTGTGTGTGTGTACTTGCTTGTCTCGTAGTCTGTGTGTGTGTGTGTACTTGCTTGTCTCAGTCTGTGTGTGTGTGTGTGTGTGTACTTGCTTGTCTCAGTCTGTGTGTGTGTGTGTGTACTTGCTTGTCTCAGTCTTTGTGTGTGTGTGTGTACTTGCTTGTCTCAGTCTGTGTGTGTGTGTGTGTGTACTTGCTTGTCTCAGTCTGTGTGTGTGTGTACTTGCTTGTCTCAGTCTTTGTGTGTGTGTGTGTGTGTGTGTGTGTGTACTTGCTTGTCTCAGTCTGTCTGTGTGTGTGTGTTGTACTTGCTTGTCTCAGTCTGTCTGTGTGTGTGTGTGTGTGTGTACTTGCTTGTCTCAGTCTTTGTGTGTGTGTGTTACTTGCTTGTCTCAGTCTTTGTGTGTGTGTGTGTGTTACTTGCTTGTGTCAGTCTTTGTGTGTGTGTGTGTGTACTTGCTTGTCTCAGTCTGTGTGTGTGTGTGTACTTGCTTGTCTCAGTCTTTGTGTGTGTGTGTGTGTGTGTACTTGCTTGTCTCAGTCTGTCTGTGTGTGTGTGTGTGTACTTGCTTGTCTCAGTCTTTGTGTGTGTGTGTGTGTACTTGCTTGTCTCAGTCTTTGTGTGTGTGTGTGTGTGTACTTGCTTGTCTCAGTCTGTGTGTGTGTGTGTGTGTACTTGCTTGTCTCAGTCTGTGTGTGTGTGTGTACTTGCTTGTCTCAGTCTTTGTGTGTGTGTGTGTGTGTGTGTACTTGCTTGTCTCAGTCTTTGTGTGTGTGTGTGTGTGTGTGTGTGTGTACTTGCTTGTCTCAGTCTGTGTGTGTGTGTGTGTGTGTACTTGCTTGTCTCAGTCTTGTGTGTGTGTGTGTGTACTTGCTTGTCTCAGTCTGTGTGTGTGTGTGTGTGGTGTACTTGCTTGTCTCAGTCTGTGTGTGTGTGTGTGTACTTGCTTGTCTCAGTCTTTGTGTGTGTGTGTGTGTGTGTGTACTTGCTTGTCTCAGTCTGTCTGTGTGTGTGTGTGTGTACTTGCTTGTCTCAGTCTGTGTGTGTGTGTGTGTGTGTGTGTGTACTTGCTTGTCTCAGTCTTTGTGTGTGTGTGTGTGTGTGTGTGTACTTGCTTGTGTCAGTCTTTGTGTGTGTGTGTGTGTGTGTACTTGCTTGTCTCAGTCTTTGTGTGTGTGTGTGTGTGTACTTGCTTGTCTCAGTCTTTGTGTGTTGTGTGTGTGTGTGTACTTGCTTGTCTCAGTCTTTGTGTGTGTGTGTGGTGTGTACTTGCTTGTCTCAGTCTGTCTGTGTGTGTGTGTGTGTGTGTGTACTTGCTTGTCTCAGTCTTTGTGTGTGTGTGTGTGTGTACTTGCTTGTCTCAGTCTGTCTGTGTGTGTGTGTGTGTACTTGCTTGTCTCAGTCTGTGTGTGTGTGTGTGTACTTGCTTGTCTCAGTCTGTGTGTGTGTGTGTGTACTTGCTTGTCTCAGTCTGTCTGTGTGTGTGTGTGTGTGTGTGTACTTGCTTGTCTCAGTCTTTGTGTGTGTGTGTGTGTGTACTTGCTTGTATCAGTCTGTCTGTGTGTGTGTGTGTGTGTGTACTTGCTTGTCTCAGTCTGTGTGTGTGTGTGTGTGTGTGTGTGTGTGTGTGTGTACTTGCTTGTCTCAGTCTTTGTGTGTGTGTGTGTGTACTTGCTTGTCTCAGTCTTTGTGTGTGTGTGTGTGTGTGTGTACTTGCTTGTGTCAGTCTTTGTGTGTGTGTGTGTGTGTACTTGCTTGTCTCAGTCTTTGTGTGTGTGTGTGTGTGTACTTGCTTGTCTCAGTCTTTGTGTGTGTGTGTGTGTGTGTACTTGCTTGTCTCAGTCTTTGTGTGTGTGTGTACTTGCTTGTCTCAGTCTGTCTGTGTGTGTGTGTGTGTGTGTGTGTACTTGCTTGTCTCAGTCTGTGTGTGTGTGTGTGTGTGTGTGTGTGTACTTGCTTGTCTCAGTCTTTGTGTGTGTGTGTGTGTACTTGCTTGTCTCAGTCTTTGTGTGTGTGTGTGTGTACTTGCTTGTCTCAGTCTTTGTGTGTGTGTGTGTGTGTACTTGCTTGTGTCAGTCTTTGTGTGTGTGTGTGTGTGTACTTGCTTGTCTCAGTCTTTGTGTGTGTGTGTGTGTGTACTTGCTTGTCTCAGTCTTTGTGTGTGTGTGTGTGTACTTGCTTGTCTCAGTCTTTGTGTGTGTGTGTGTGTGTGTGTACTTGCTTGTCTCAGTCTGTCTGTGTGTGTGTGTGTGTGTGTACTTGCTTGTCTCAGTCTTTGTGTGTGTGTGTGTGTACTTGCTTGTCTCAGTCTTTGTGTGTGTGTGTGTGTGTACTTGCTTGTCTCAGTCTTTGTGTGTGTGTGTGTGTACTTGCTTGTCTCAGTCTTTGTGTGTGTGTGTGTGTGTGTACTTGCTTGTCTCAGTCTGTCTGTGTGTGTGTGTGTGTGTGTACTTGCTTGTCTCAGTCTGTGTGTGTGTGTGTGTGTGTGTGTGTGTGTACTTGCTTGTCTCAGTCTTTGTGTGTGTGTGTGTGTACTTGCTTGTCTCAGTCTTTGTGTGTGTGTGTGTGTGTACTTGCTTGTCTCAGTCTTTGTGTGTGTGTGTGTGTGTACTTGCTTGTCTCAGTCTTTGTGTGTGTGTGTGTGTGTACTTGCTTGTCTCAGTCTGTCTGTGTGTGTGTGTGTGTGTGTACTTGCTTGTCTCAGTCTTTGTGTGTGTGTGTGTGTACTTGCTTGTCTCAGTCTTTGTGTGTGTGTGTGTGTGTGTACTTGCTTGTCTCAGTCTTTGTGTGTGTGTGTGTGTACTTGCTTGTCTCAGTCTTTGTGTGTGTGTGTGTGTGTACTTGCTTGTCTCAGTCTGTCTGTGTGTGGTGTGTGTGTGTACTTGCTTGTCTCAGTCTGTCTGTGTGTGTGTGTGTACTTGCTTGTCTCAGTCTTTGTGTGTGTGTGTGTACTTGCTTGTCTCAGTCTTTGTGTGTGTGTGTGTGTGTGTACTTGCTTGTCTCAGTCTGTCTGTGTGTGTGTGTGTGTGTACTTGCTTGTCTCAGTCTGTGTGTGGTGTGTGTGTGTGTGTGTGTGTACTTGCTTGTCTCAGTCTGTGTGTGTGTGTGTACTTGCTTGTCTCAGTCTTTGTGTGTGTGTGTGTACTTGCTTGTCTCAGTCTTTGTGTGTGTGTGTGTGTGTGTACTTGCTTGTCTCAGTCTGTGTGTGTGTGTGTACTTGCTTGTCTCAGTCTTTGTGTGTGTGTGTGTGTACTTGCTTGTCTCAGTCTTTGTGTGTGTGTGTGTGTGTGTACTTGCTTGTCTCAGTCTGTCTGTGTGTGTGTGTGTGTGTGTACTTGCTTGTCTCAGTCTGTGTGTGTGTGTGTGTGTACTTGCTTGTCTCAGTCTGTGTGTGTGTGTGTACTTGCTTGTCTCAGTCTGTCTGTGTGTGTGTGTGTACTTGCTTGTCTCAGTTCTGTGTGTGTGTGTGTGTGTACTTGCTTGTCTCAGTCTGTGTGTGTGTGTGTGTGTACTTGCTTGTCTCAGTCTTTGTGTGGTGTGTGTGTACTTGCTTGTCTCAGTCTGTCTGTGTGTGTGTGTGTGTGTGTACTTGCTTGTCTCAGTCTGTGTGTGTGTGTGTGTACTTGCTTGTCTCAGTCTGTTGTGTGTGTGTACTTGCTTGTCTCAGTCTTTGTGTGTGTGTGTGTGTGTACTTGCTTGTCTCAGTCTATCTGTGTGTGTGTGTGTGTGTGTGTGTACTTGCTTGTCTCAGTCTTTGTGTGTGTGTGTGTGTGTGTGTGTACTTGCTTGTCTCAGTCTGTCTGTGTGTGTGTGTGTACTTGCTTGTCTCAGTCTTTGTGTGTGTGTGTGTGTACTTGCTTGTCATGTCTTGTTGTGTGTGTGTGTGTACTTGCTTGTCTCAGTCTTTGTGTGTGTGTGTGTGTGTACTTGCTTGTCTCAGTCTGTCTGTGTGTGTGTGTGTGTGTACTTGCTTGTCTCAGTCTGTCTGTGTGTGTGTGTGTGTACTTGCTTGTCTCAGTCTTTGTGTGTGTGTGTGTGTGTACTTGCTTGTGTCAGTCTTTGTGTGTGTGTGTGTGTGTACTTGCTTGTCTCAGTCTGTCTGTGTTGTGTGTGTGTGTACTTGCTTGTCTCAGTCTTTGTGTGTGTGTGTGTGTGTGTACTTGCTTGTCTCAGTCTGTCTGTGTGTGTGTGTGTGTGTTGGTGTGTACTTGCTTGTCTCAGTCTTTGTGTGTGTGTGTGTGTACTTGCTTGTCTCAGTCTTTGTGTGTGTGTGTGTGTACTTGCTTGTCTCAGTCTTTGTGTGTGTGTGTGTGTACTTGCTTGTCTCAGTCTGTCTGTGTGTGTGTGTGTGTGTGTGTACTTGCTTGTCTCAGTCTGTCTGTGTGTGTGTGTGTACTTGCTTGTCTCAGTCTTTGTGTGTGTGTGTGTGTACTTGCTTGTCTCAGTCTTTGTGTGTGTGTGTGTGGTGTGTGTGTACTTGCTTGTCTCAGTCTTTGTGTGTGTGTGTGTGTGTGTACTTGCTTGTCTCAGTCTGTGTGTGTGTGTGTGTGTGTGTACTTGCTTGTCTCAGTCTGTGTGTGTGTGTGTGACTTGCTTGTCTCAGTCTTTGTGTGTGTGTTGTGTGTACTTGCTTGTCTCAGTCTGTGTGTGTGTGTGTGTACTTGCTTGTCTCAGTCTTTGTGTGTGTGTGTGTACTTGCTTGTCTCAGTCTGTGTGTGTGTGTGTGTGTACTTGCTTGTCTCAGTCTGTGTGTGTGTGTACTTGCTTGTCTCAGTCTTTGTGTGTGTGGTGTGTGTGTGTGTGTGTGTGTGTGTTACTTGCTTGTCTCAGTCTGTCTGTGTGTGTGTGTGTGTGTGTGTACTTGCTTGTCTCAGTCTGTCTGTGTGTGTGTGTGTGTGTGTACTTGCTTGTCTCAGTCTTTGTGTGTGTGTGTACTTGCTTGTCTCAGTCTTTGTGTGTGTGTGTGTGTGTACTTGCTTGTGTCAGTCTTTGTGTGTGTGTGTGTGTACTTGCTTGTCTCAGTCTGTGTGTGTGTGTGTACTTGCTTGTCTCAGTCTTTGTGTGTGTGTGTGTGTGTGTACTTGCTTGTCTCAGTCTGTCTGTGTGTGTGTGTGTGTACTTGCTTGTCTCAGTCTTTGTGTGTGTGTGTGTACTTGCTTGTCTCAGTCTTTGTGTGTGTGTGTGTGTGTACTTGCTTGTCTCAGTCTGGTGTGTGTGTGTGTGTACTTGCTTGTCTCAGTCTGTGTGTGTGTGTGTGTGTGTGTTACTTGCTTGTCTCAGTCTTTGTGTGTGTGTGTGTGTGTGTACTTGCTTGTCTCAGTCTGTGTGTGTGTGTGTACTTGCTTGTCTCAGTCTGTGTGTGTGTGTGTACTTGCTTGTCTCAGTCTTTGTGTGTGTGTGTGTGTGTACTTGCTTGTCTCAGTCTTTGTGTGTGTGTGTGTGTGTGTGTGTGTACTTGCTTGTCTCAGTCTGTGTGTGTGTGTGTGTGTGTACTTGCTTGTCTCAGTCTGTGTGTGTGTGTGTGTACTTGCTTGTCTCAGTCTGTGTGTGTGTGTGTGTGTGTACTTGCTTGTCTCAGTCTTTGTGTGTGTGTGTGTGTGTGTACTTGCTTGTATCAGTCTGTCTGTGTGTGTGTGTGTGTGTGTGTGTGTACTTGCTTGTCTCAGTCTGTGTGTGTGTGTGTGTGTGTGTACTTGCTTGTCTCAGTCTTTGTGTGTGTGTGTGTGTGTGTGTGTGTGTGTACTTGCTTGTGTCAGTCTTTGTGTGTGTGTGTGTGTGTGTACTTGCTTGTCTCAGTCTTTGTGTGTGTGTGTGTGTGTACTTGCTTGTCTCAGTCTTTGTGTGTGTGTGTGTGTGTGTGTACTTGCTTGTCTCAGTCTTTGTGTGTGTGTGTACTTGCTTGTCTCAGTCTGTCTGTGTGTGTGTGTGTGTGTGTGTACTTGCTTGTCTCAGTCTTTGTGTGTGTGTGTGTGTGTACTTGCTTGTCTCAGTCTGTCTGTGTGTGTGTGTGTGTACTTGCTTGTCTCAGTCTGTGTGTGTGTGTGTGTACTTGCTTGTCTCAGTCTGTGTGTGTGTGTGTACTTGCTTGTCTCAGTCTTTGTGTGTGTGTGTGTGTGTGTGTGTACTTGCTTGTCTCAGTCTTTGTGTGTGTGTGTGTGTGTGTACTTGCTTGTATCAGTCTGTCTGTGTGTGTGTGTGTGTGTGTACTTGCTTGTCTCAGTCTATGTGTGTGTGTGTGTGTGTGGGTGTGTGTGTGTGGTGTGTGTGTTTACTTGCTTGTCTCAGTCTTTGTGTGTGTGTGTGTGTGTACTTGCTTGTCTCAGTCTTTGTGTGTGTGTGTGTGTGTGTGTACTTGCTTGTGTCAGTCTTTGTGTGTGTGTGTGTGTGTACTTGCTTGTCTCAGTCTTTGTGTGTGTGTGTGTGTGTACTTGCTTGTCTCAGTCTTTGTGTGTGTGTGTGTGTGTGTACTTGCTTGTCTCAGTCTTTGTGTGTGTGTGTGTGAACTTGTACTTGCTTGTCTCAGTCTTTGTGTGTGTGTGTGTGTGTACTTGCTTGTCTCAGTCTATCTGTGTGTGTGTGTGTGTGTGTGTGTACTTGCTTGTCTCAGTCTTTGTGTGTGTGTGTGTGTGTGTGTGTGTGTACTTGCTTGTCTCAGTCTGTCTGTGTGTGTGTGTGTACTTGCTTGTCTCAGTCTGTGTGTGTTGTGTGTGTGTACTTGCTTGTCTCAGTCTTTGTGTGTGTGTGTGTGGTGTGTACTTGCTTGTCTCAGGGCAAAGTCTGTCTGTTGTGTGTGTGTGTGTGTGTACTTGCTTGTCTCAGTCTGTCTGTGTGTGTGTGTGTGTGTGTACTTGCTTGTCTCAGTCTTTGTGTGTGTGTGTGTGTGTACTTGCTTGTCTCAGTCTTTGTGTGTGTGTGTGTGTGTACTTGCTTGTCTCAGTCTGTGTGTGTGTGTGTGTACTTGCTTGTCTCAGTCTTTGTGTGTTGTGTGTGTGTACTTGCCTTGTCTCAGTCTGTGTGTGTGTGTGTGTGTGTGTGTGTACTTGCTTGTCTCAGTCTTTGTGTGTGTGTGTGTGTACTTGCTTGTCTCAGTCTTTGTTGTGTGTGTGTGTGTGTACTTGCTTGTCTCAGTCTGTTGTGTGTGTGTGTGTGTGTGTACTTGCTTGTCTCAGTCTTTGTGTGTGTGTGTGTGTACTTGCTTGTCTCAGTCTGTTGTGTGTGTGTGTGTGTGTGTACTTGCTTGTCTCAGTCTTTGTGTGTGTGTGTGTGTGTGTACTTGCTTGTCTCAGTCTGTTGTGTGTGTGTGTGTGTGTACTTGCTTGTCTCAGTCTGTGTGTGTGTGTGTGTGTGTGTACTTGCTTGTCTCAGTCTTTGTGTGTGTGTGTGTGTGTACTTGCTTGTCTCAGTCTGTGTGTGTGTGTGTGTGTGTGTACTTGCTTGTCTCAGTCTGTGTGTGTGTGTGTACTTGCTTGTCTCAGTCTTTGTGTGTGTGTGTGTGTACTTGCTTGTCTCAGTCTGTGTGTGTGTGTGTGTGTGTACTTGCTTGTCTCAGTCTTTGTGTGTGTGTGTGTACTTGCTTGTCTCAGTCTGTGTGTGTGTGTGTGTGTGTACTTTGCTTGTCTCAGTCTGTGTGTGTGTGTGTACTTGCTTGTCTCAGTCTTTGTGTGTGTGTGTTGGTGTGTGTGTGTGTGTACTTGCTTGTCTCAGTCTGTCTGTGTTTGTGTGTGTGTGTGTGTACTTGCTTGTCTCAGTCTGTCTGTGTGTGTGTGTGTGTGTGTGTACTTGCTTGTCTCAGTCTTGTGTGTGTGTGTGTACTTGCTTGTCTCAGTCTTTGTGTGTGTGTGTGTGTACTTGCTTGTGTCAGTCTTTGTGTGTGTGTGTGTGTACTTGCTTGTCTCAGTCTGTGTGTGTGTGTGTACTTGCTTGTCTCAGTCTTTGTGTGTGTGTGTGTGTGTACTTGCTTGTCTCAGTCTGTCTGTGTGTGTGTGTGTGTACTTGCTTGTCTCAGTCTTTGTGTGTGTGTGTGTACATGCTTGTCTCAGTCTGTGTGTGTGTGTGTGTGTGTGTACTTGCTTGTCTCAGTCTGTGTGTGTGTGTGTGTGTACTTGCTTGTCTCAGTCTGTGTGTGTGTGTGTGTGTGTGTACTTGCTTGTCTCAGTCTTGTGTGTGTGTGTGTGTGTGTACTTGCTTGTCTCAGTCTTTGGTGTGTGTGTGTGTGTACTTGCTTGTCTCAGTCTGTGTGTGTGTGTGTGTACTTGCTTGTCTCAGTCTGTGTGTGTGTGTGTGTGTGTACTTGCTTGTCTCAGTCTTGTGTGTGTGTGTGTGTGTGTGTGTGTGTGTACTTGCTTGTCTCAGTCTTTTGTGTGTGTGTGTGTGTGTGTACTTGCTTGTCTCAGTCTGTGTGTGTGTGTGTGTGGTTGTGTACTACAGTTGCTGTGTTCTCAGTCTTTGTGTGTGTGTGTGTGTGTACTTGCTTGTCTCAGTCTTTGTGTGTGTGTGTGTGTGTGTACTTGCTTGTATCAGTCTGTCTTGTGTGTGTGTGTGTGTGTGTGTGTACTTGCTTGTCTCAGTCTTTGTGTGTGTGTGTGTGTC